>NC_086360.1:28035108-28125108 GCF_036324505.1 Eleginops maclovinus
GAAACACAAACAGCTGGCCTGCTCCTCTCATGCATCTACAAGATAAAGATGGAATTGAAGAATATTTAAAAAAGAAAGTTCATGTCAGCTCAGCTATTATAGTTTAATACTGCCTGGACAATATATATATTAAACTGCGCTAACAGCTAGCTGTGTCAGATGCTAGCTGTGTCAGATGCTAGCTGTGTCAGATGTTAGCTGTGTCAGATGCTAGCTGTGTCAGATGCTAGCTGTGTCAGAAGTTATTCAGCAAAGGTGGTTTTTTTTGCATCCTATTTAGCTCATTTCAACGAAGGCTGTATCCATAGGTAAAAAACTGCGGTGTGTTTGCATGAGTATTCAGATCTGCTTCAACATGTTACAGGTTCTTCCTCGGCCCATGCTTCACCAGTTCAATAAGTTTCATGAAAGTTAATGAGATTGAGTTCTGTTTCCAACGAATGCAAATCATTCATCCTTCTTGCCAAATTTGAAGAAATTTCCTCCAGGTGTTTTTCCAGATATCACACACACACACACACACACACACACACTCACACACACACACACACGCCGCAGCCCCCCGTACCTGTTTCTGGTTGTTGAGGTGCATCTCGCGGTCGGCCACCTCCCTCCTCATCCGGTCCACGTCCTGGCTGAGGTGCAGCCGGTCCTCCCGCTCGTCTGACGCCTCGTCCAGCTGCTTGGAGAGGTAGAAGTTCTGCCGGTTCAGCTCGGCGTTCTCCTGCGTCAGCGCTGTCAGCTGCTCCTCCAGATCTGTGATCACCTGCAGGAAGAACACACGACCGGACTGAGCGGAACTCAGACAAAGCCCGAAACATACAGAACTCCTTCTAGCAACTGCTTCGATGGGAAGGGGATCCCAGCATCTTGATAAATCTCCACACCACGCTAATGAAGTGATGGCAGTGAAATTGACCTCTTCTATCTGCTTCATATCCCTTAAAGACAAACATAATCAGGACGTTCTTAATTAAACTCAACGCTTCCAGATTGTTTTCTTTATGTTGGTGAAATAATGTTAAACACTAGCTGTAATAATTCCTCAGAAACACTCTGATCCTCCTCTATGTTGAGTGCGTTTGTGTCACAGATGACACACAGACGGTTCAGGAGGGTCTGGGAAAGGAATCTCTACAGCAGGGGTATTCAACTCAAATTCAGCAAGGTCCAGTTAGAGAGCATTTCCTCAAGCAAAGGTCCGGAACATCAACATGTCTAACTGGTTCTGAATGAGTGTGATGTACTTTAGCTGTGACCGAGCAGCTGTATCAACGTCTGCATGCAATCAGCAACTGACTGTCTCATCAAACAAACAAAGGACAGCTCAACAACAACAACAACAACAACAACAACAACATGTACTGTACAGAGACACAGAACAATACCGTAGATATGTTAATGTCAGGAAATGTGTGCATCTTAACAGAGCTGACTTTAGAGAGAGTCAACAAAGAGCAGCAGCTGGAGTTTCCCTTTCTCTGTGTGACCGTTTCACACCTTAACAGTGTCAGCCAATCATAGAACAGATCAGAACCATCAGAACCATCAGAACCATCAGAACCATCGGAACCTTCAGAACCATCAGAACCATCGGAACCATCAGAACCATGAACAGTTTTAAGGTTTGTCTTTCTGATATTCCACTCGCTCTCTGTCTCCTGCTAACTCGTCTCTCCCCTCACTCTTCCCTCTTTCTTCTCTCTCCCCTCACTCTTCTCTCTCGGTCTCCTGCTAACTCGTCTCTCCCCTCACTCTTCTCTCTCTGTCTCCCGCTAACTTGTCTCTCCCCTCACTCTTCCCTCTTTCTTCTATCTCCCCTCACTCTTCTCTCTCGGTCTCCTGCTAACTCGTCTCTCCCCTCACTCTTCCCTCTTTCTTCTCTCTCCCCTCACTCTTCTCTCTCTGTCTCCCGCTAACTTGTCTCTCCCCTCACTTTTCCCTCTTTCTTCTATCTCCCCTCACTCTTCTCTCTCTGTCTCCCGCTAACTCGTCTTTCCCCTCACTCTTCCCTGTCTTCTCTCTCCCGCTAACTTGTCTCTCCCCTCACTCTTCTCTCTGCCTTCTCTCTCCCGCTAACTCGTCTCTCCCCTCACTCTTCCCTGTCTTCTCTCTCCCGCTAACTTGTCTCTCCCCTCACTCTTCCCTGTCTTCTCTCTCCCGCTAACTCGTCTCTCCCCTTACTCTTCTCTCTGTCTTCTCTCTCCCGCTAACTCGTCTCTCCCCTCACTCTTCTCTCTGTCTTCTCTCTCCCGCTAACTCGTCTCTCCCCTCACTCTTCCCTCTTTCTTCTCTCTCCCGCTAACTCGTCTCTCCCCTCACTCTTCTCTCTGTGTCCCGCTAACTCGTCTTTCCCATCACTCTTCTCTCCGTCTTCTCTCCGTCTTCTCTCTCCCCTCACTCTTCTCTCCGTCTTCTCTCTCCCCTCACTCTTCTCTCTGTCTTCTCTCTCCCACTAACTCGTCCCTCCCCTCACTCTTCTCTGTCTTCTCTCTCCCGCTAACTCCCCTCTCCCCTCACTGTTCTCTCTCCCGCTAACTCGTCTCTCCCCTCACTCTTCTCTCTGTCTTCTCTCTCCCCCGCTAACTCCCCTCACTCTTCTCTCTCTGTCCCCCCACTAACTTGTCTCTTCTTCTTGTGTTTATCTCCCTGTATCGCTCACTCGTCTCTTTCGCCCCCTGTCGGCGTCGGTTAAAATAGAATTGCCCGGTCAAAATGAAGATCCCTTATTAATGTATTGATTATAGGTCCGTGTCCGGGTCCGTACCCTGACGCCGACCTATACGGACCCGGTAGGCGGTCCGCCTGTTAGTGAACTATGCCTACAGTATATGTTAATGTGCAGGGTAGACTTCGTCCAAAAATTGACCCAAATAAACAGGAAAATGAACGAATTAGATGCAATAACAATTTATTTACAAACTTCATTAAACTTCTATGAGTGCTTCCTCACTTTCCTCCTCGGCATATTCACATTGTGCATTCATTTGACAATGTGGCGGCATAATAACAAGAGCATCCGTGCACTGAATCTGTGCAGAAATCCTTTCAAAAGGCTGCTCAGGGAAAGGATCTTCCTTCAAGGTTTTTTGTGGTCGTTGAAAGAGCCGTGCCCTGCAGAAAGTCTCTTGCAGAAACATCCTTTCATTAGATGTAATATTCTACAGCTAACCCCAGGTGAGCGGTATTATTCATATAAAGCTCTCACTTTTCATCGTACTTATTATCCCTCACTCTCACAGGTTGACCACACAGTGCAAACTCCGCTGCTGCCCGCTTACATGCGGCAGATATCTGGGTTAGTGATATAATGCAGTAATCATTTCAGTGTGATTTCTCCAGCTGAGCGGCTGCCAGCTAATCATGTCATCAGGCTGTTCCTTCAATCAGCCCCCCTGCTGTGCACCCTACGGGGACTCCAGGGTTAAAGACTCCTCGTCCTCTCGTGGGAAACATGTGTACCACGCACAGCTTCCATGTGGCGGAGAGGGGGGGGAGGCAAAGCTCTTAAGCCCGTAAAAGAGCTGTCTGTTCTGCACTGAGTCAGTGATGCTGCTCCCTCGAGGCTGGGACTGACAGCAGCAGCTAAACGCTGAAGGCGGGGTACGGGGAGTCTGCGCTGCTCCGGGAAAGTGTCTGTCGTCTGAATGCAGCAACTTTAAAGAAGATCACATCCGGGGCGTTGCATCCGGCTCAATACAATCCGCTCAATAGTGAAGGCTGAGGGGGAGGAGCGCAGCGGAGGAGGCAGGGAGTCAGCGCCCTGGCTTTAATGAGCCAGCATCGACTCTCACTGATGGAGGAACATCTGCTGCTCTGTACAGCGCAGGAATATTCACATGACGCTGGTTTACTCACACTTTTTAAATGCAAGCACTTCTCTTTCACTGCTACTGAGTTATCTGGGATGGATGTGGATGATATGCTGCATGCATTTCATATTTCTCTGTACAGAAGCATTAATCAAGTCTAAATCACTAACTGTAAAGCATACAAGTAACACAAACTCCCATATCAAGTTCATTTATGTCGTACATGATGCATAGACTGTGCAGAAGGGTCTGGAAAAGGGCGTATCTGCTGTTTATGTTAATGGGTTTTATTTGAATAAATGAATTGACATAATTATAAAAAAAAGCATCCAGCAAATATCTCTGGAATTAGCTTCTGCTTCAAAGAAAGTACTGAGAGGTGGGGACTGATATGGATAAAGCTGCACTACTGTAAGAATATATAGAGTACTTTTGTATTATATCTATGGATTTAGTGCATGTTAACGGTCTGCAAAGGCCCAAATCCCTGTGTTCCCCACCTCCTCCATTGGACTCCTTTGTTTACGTCCGGAGCACAGTGACACTTGTGCTTCTATTGGCTAGCGCTCCAATACATTGTACTTGATAGGCTAAAGGGGCGGGACATCTCTAAGCAGGTTGACCAATCCCAACAGACTCGGCCAGCTGACCAATCAGAACAGACTGGGCTCTGGTTTCAGACAGAGGGTGAAAAGAGGTGCTGCAGCACAGGCAGTATGAGAAAAATAAAGAGACATTACATACTGATATAAACCTGAACATCAGCAGGAGAGGACTCTTTAAAGTAGAGACACTACATACTGATATACACCTGAACATTAGCAGGAGAGGACTCTTTAAAGTAGAGACTCTACATACTGATATACACCTGAACATCAGCAGGAGAGGACTCTTTAAAGTAGAGACACTACATACTGATATACACCTGAACATCAGCAGGAGAGGACTCTTTAAAGTAGAGACACTACATACTGATATACACCTGAACATCAGCAGGAGAGGACTCTTTAAAGTAGAGACTCTACATACTGATATACACCTGAACATCAGCAGGAGAGGACTCTTTAAAGTAGAGACTCTACATACTGATATACACCTGAACATCAGCAGGAGAGGACTCTTTAAAGTAGAGACACTACATACTGATATACACCTGAACATCAGCAGGAGAGGACTCTTTAAAGTAGAGACACTACATACTGATATACACCTGAACATCAGCAGGAGAGGACTCTTTAAAGTAGAGACACTACATACTGATATACACCTGAACATCAGCAGGAGAGGACTCTTTAAAGTAGAGACACTACATACTGATATACACCTGAACATTAGCAGGAGAGGACTCTTTAAAGTAGAGACACTACATACTGATATACACCTGAACATCAGCAGGAGAGGACTCTTTAAAGTAGAGACTCTACATACTGATATACACCTGAACATCAGCAGGAGAGGACTCTTTAAAGTAGAGACAGCTACATACTGATATACACCTGAACATCAGCAGGAGAGGACTCTTTAAAGTAGAGACACTACATACTGATATACACCTGAACATCAGCAGGAGAGGACTCTTTAAAGTAGAGACGCTACATACTGATATACACCTGAACATCAGCAGGATATTTCCTTGGTGATGAGATATTTGAATGCCTGTAATGACACAAATAGAAGAGTCATTTCTCTCGGAGCTGCATGCTGGTTGGCCGGCTGAATATATGGACAGAGCTTTGAACAGTTTGTGAGTGGGAGGATCTCAGAAGTAGGGCACTGGTAGAAATGAAGACCGTAATGATGTCGTCTATTCAAGGTAAATGAGTTTGAAGGAGCTCAAGGTGTCGAGCCACCTCACTCCAAGAGCAATAGCAGCACATATTGCTCAACTGAACACAACCAAATATAATAAAAGTACGTTATAAATATTCTAGGGACTGGGACAACTGCACAGATGTCTGCACAACTAGTAAATACAGTTCCTTGGGAATGCTTTTGGGGATTAAAGCCCACTAAACACAGCTCCTGGTGCAAAATAACCACAGGGCTTCTGTTGGCAATGAAACCTCACTAAGTTGTTAATGTGGTGAGATGAAAACAATGAAATCAATTGGGAATTTAAAAACTTCTTGGAGCATAAAATGAGTCTTTTTGGAAGTGTATCTCTCACCCAGTTTGCCGCTGCTCGGTACAGCCCGACTGGACTCGCAATCATTGTTTTATTTAGGAAGGTTATGGATATTCCTGCTACATTTTTACCACCAATTCAGCTGAGGTTCCAAGCAAAGTGAGAAAATAACTGAAGAAACGGTGGAAAATAAACCCTTCGGACCACTGGTTGCCCAGAGTAAATCATCAGCAGCGCGTCCCAAACTACCATCCACTGCCATCACTTTTCACACTTTAACAAACAAATAGCAGCTAGCAAAACCCTGTGTAGCACAATGACAACACAGGGTCTTTGAATGAAAAGGAAGTCACTCTGAGAGGATTATATTTCTGATTTACCCGAGATCGACGCAGATAGGACGGCATCTTTAGGTTGCGGTGTGTAACGATGTGTGAAGTGTGTTGATGAAAGGAGAGCGAGCAGCTTACCGCACAGCTGTCTCTCAAGGCGTCAAACTTGCGTTGAATCTCGTCCCTGTGAGCCTGGAGGAAACGACAAGAGAGCAGAGGAGTTAGCGGCCAAGGAAACACCTCCTTCAGTCAGAGAGAAGACGGGGCTGCATCAGCTCACTCGGAGCACGGTGATCTCCTCCTCGGCCTCGGCCGTGGTGTCCTCCAGCTCCGACTTGGCCTGCTGCAGCTGGTTCTCCAGAGCGTGGCGGGCCGCCTGCAGGTTGCTGATCTGGGACTCGCGCTCCTGCAGCGACAGGGTCAGATCCGACACTTGACGATTGATCTCCAGCTTCTGCTCCTCGTGCTCCAGACCCAGCTGAGAGGGAGACAGGAGAAGAGGGTGAGGAAGAAGGGGGAGGACGGGATTAACCCCCCCCCCCAGGTGCAGAGATGGACAGTACACCCTGACTCTTGAGCTGCTTTTCGGTTACATCCGAATTAAAATATCGACGTTTCTGGATTTTTACGCCTCCAGTAACTCTAAAATAAGATATGCGCTGAGTCACAAAGGTTGTTGATCAATACTTGTTTATAAGGCTGGGTATCTTTACAGAAAAGATATGATACCAGCAGAGAAACAGAGGCCCTTAAAGCTAAAGGGAGACTGAACCTGCTTTGTCTTTGCGAAATGGGCCTGCAACGAGCGCTGCCTTTTTTATGCTTTATTATGGCATTTAATTTAAATTAAAAGGCGTTTCTATACTTTTATATAATAAAATAAATAATAAAAACTATAATAAATGAATACATATAAATACAATCAAATATTTAAACATTTAAAATAAGTAAGTAAAATTAAAACAAATATATAAAATAATAAGTCACTGTTAGCAGTCATGACTCAGCAGTTTCTCCCCTCACCTCTCTGAGCCTGGTCTCCATCACTGTAAGCAGTCATGACTCAGCAGTTTCTCCCCTCACCTCTCTGAGCCTGGTCTCCATCACTGTAAGCAGTCATGACTCAGCAGTTTCTCCCCTCACCTCTCTGAGCCTGGTCTCATCACTGTGAGCAGTCATGACTCAGCAGTTTCTCCCCTCACCTCTCTGAGCTTGGTCTCATCACTGTGAGCAGTCATGACTCAGCAGTTTCTCCCCTCACCTCTCTGAGCCTGGTCTCATCACTGTGAGCAGTCATGACTCAGCAGTTTCTCCCCTCACCTCTCTGAGCCTGGTCTCATCACTGTGAGCAGTCATGACTCAGCAGTTTCTCCCCTCACCTCTGAGCCTGGTCTCCAGCCGTTAGCAGTCATGACTCAGCAGTTTCTCCCCTCACCTCTCTGAGCCTGGTCTCATCACTGTAAGCAGTCATGACTCAGCAGTTTCTCCCCTCACCTCTCTGAGCCTGGTCTCCATCACTCTTTAGCAGTCATGACTCAGCAGTTTTCCCCCTCACCTTTCTGAGCCTGGTCTCCATCACTCTTTTAGCAGACATGACTCAGCAGTTTCTCCCCTCACCTCTCGGAGCCTGGTCTCCTGCTCCATCACCCGGCTCTTGTTGCTCTGCTCCTGCTGACTCATCTTCTCCAGGTGCTCCTCCAGCTTGGCGTTCTGCGCCTCCAGCTTCCCGGCCTGAGACTCCAGGTAGAACTTCTGCTGCCGTAGCTCCGAGATCATCTCCTCCTGGGCTTTCCTGCCGAGACCACACAAACTGGTGTGCAAACACTTCAATAGGAGGCAATGGAACCTGCTGTCATTAGTTCATGCACTTCAGGATAAAGACAAGGTACTCTTCAAGGAAGCATTCAGCACAAGCCACAAACCCTTTGACTTATCTCTTGCTCATTATCTTATATTACATCAAGCTAATATTTATTTGAACAATCAGACAAAAACAAACCCTAACCCCCAAAATGTCATAAAACAGATCTAGAGAAAAGAAGAAGGGTTGCTTTTTAATCTATTTTTTTAATAGAGCTGCAATTAATGTTCATTTCAGAATGACTTGAGATTGGTGTTTGATTATCCAAATCATTATTTAGTCTCTAAAAGGTCAGAAAATACTGTGGAAAGGTTGTCAAAATCCAGGCTGATGTCTGCAAATATGTTCATTTCAGTCCAACAGGGAAATATACTCACTTTAATCTGATTCAAAACGGGAAGAAATCTAAGAAATGACAAATTTGAAAGTGTATTTTTAATGTTGAAGTGGCCAGACACACACTGCCCGGCCAAAAAGAAGGTCCCCATTCTGTGGGAGCAGAGCTATGATCTGGGGTTGCTGCAGTTGGTCTGGTCTAGGTTCAGCAACGTGCCCAAAGAAAGAGGTCAGCTGACTCCCTGAATATCCTGAAGGACCAGGTTATTCCATCCATGGATCTCTTCTTCCCTGATGGAGCGGGCATGTTCCAAGAGGACAATGCCAGGATCCATCGGGCTCAGACTGTGAGAGAGTGGTTCAGGGAGCATGAGACATCTTTCCACACATGGATCTGGCCCCCACAGAGTCCAGACCTGAACCCCATTGAGAGTCTTTGGGGTGTGCTGGAGGAGACTTTGCTCAGTGGTCCGAATCTCCCGTCATCAAAACAAGATCAAAAATGAACAGAAATAAATGTTGAGACGTTGCAGAAGCTCGTGGAAACGATGCCACAGCGAATGCGTGCCGTAATCAAAGCTAACAGCGGTCCAACGGATATTAGAGGGGGACCTTTTTTTTGGCCCGGCAGTGTGTGTTCTGCTCAGGGAACTGAATTTAACAAGAGAGGAGACGTCAGAGTTAATAAATAACCTTTCCCTGATGTTGCCGTCCACACTTTCTGCTCAGAGAAATCACTATCGCTTACATTCCTCCTGTTGCGTATTCCAAAAATGCACTTCTACTCCTTCAGATTTACTCTTTTTTTGATCTTGCAGCATAATGACCTCAACCATGTCTCCTTTTTGTTGTGCAACCCTGTGGTGCAACAAATGATCCTTTACTGGAACTTTCCAAACTTCAAAGGCTGAAAACAGCACTGACTGACACTTTTTGCATTGAAAATGTTGCAGCGATGAATAGATTACCCCAACAGCTATGTATTTGGTTATGCTTGTGTTAGCGTCACTCACATGTTCTTCTGGGTGTAGATGCTGCTGTTGGCTGCCAGCTTGTTGGCCTCAGAGAGCTCGGATATCCTCTGCTCCAGACTGTTCATCTTAGAGTCCATCGCATTGATGGTCTGCACACACATTATCAAATCAGACATCAGAAAGATCCCCGCTGTCAGCAGGAGCACAGAGAGGCTCCTCCTCCTGAGATCTACAATCAAACATCCAGCGGCGGTCCACATACTTTCTCCACTGTGCTGCATGTACTTCTACATCATACTTTTGACTCTCCTACATTTATTTAAACCTTACATACACATGACGTACTTACCTGCTGTACTACTAATCAAACTGGATAATAATATTATATAAAACCTCTACCAGTATAACATATATTGTAAGTACATTTAGATGATAATACATCTGTACAAATACTTTAGTGGTATGGAGTAATTAAGTATTCTAATTAGAATTTGTATTTGTACTCAGGTAGGATTTGAGGAAGTAATACACGATAATTTCAGGTATTTGTACTTCATTTTCTGCCACTTTATACTTAAGACTCCAGTACATGTTAGAGGGGAATAATGTACTTTTTATAATACACATATATATATATATATACATATACATATATAAGACAATAGTATTTTCTATTATTTTACTGAGTAAAGGATCTAAGAAGTAATGCACACTCGAACGCTAAGTACATTTTTGAGGTACTTTTCCTTTTCTGCCACTTCATACTTCTGCTCTACTACATCTTAGAGTGGAATAATGTACTTTTTAGGATACATATATACTAAAAGTGTACTTGGTAGTAGATAAAGTATCCACAATGTACCCCACATAGATGAGTAACAATATAAGTATCTGTTTTATTAAATATCTGTAATAACACCTTTAAAAGAGCCATTCTGCACAAACTGTTCTATTTTGGGATCCTTTGGGTGCGTTTAGCTGATGCTACTTCTGTATTTCTACTTAAGTTACATTTGACATTTTGAATTGAACAGATCTGGACTTGTTTTAGAGTATTCTTAGACCATAGCATGTTTTACTTTGACTCAGGGGAAGGATTTGAGGAAGTAAAGCACAATCATTTCAGGTATTTGTACTTCATTTTCTGCATCTTTATACTCCACCACGTCTTAGAGGGGAATAATGTACTTTTTAGGATACATATATTCTAAAAGTGTACTTGGTAGTAGATAAAGTATCCACAATGTACCCCACATTGATGAGTAACAATATAAGTATGTGTTTTATTAAATATCTTTAGAAGTGTACTTTAACTTTTGATACTTTTGGTGCATTTAATGATACTTCTGTTTTTCACCTGACGTTGTTTTGGAGTATTCTAAGTCCATAGTATTTCTATTTGTACTTCAAAGGATGTGAGCACCCCCCCCCCCCCCCCCCCTCTGCAGAATGTGTCAGTATAAGCGTCTGATAGCGCCGCAGCTCTTACCGCCTTCTGGTCGCTGATGACGCCGCACTTGTCGCGCACCTCCTCCTCAAACTTGCTCTGACTGGACTCCAGCATCTCCTTGTCGGCCATGTCCGCTTTCATCTGGGACTCCAACACCTGCTCAATGCCGGGCAGACCACAGAACCACAACCAGGAAGTCACTTAACGGGACGGAGAGCGGCGTGAAGAAGGTGATGACACACTCACAGGCACACGCACACACACACACACACACACACCACTACACTCGCGCTGTGTGTGACCTTCTGTTGAAGACTGATTACCTATACCGTCATTATGTCTGAATTATTGGCATGAAATCCAACAACTTCCACACACTTATCAACAAAGCCGCTGTGATCGCCCTCCGTCTAATGCGAGCTACACTTTCTGGATATATTCCCGGACACGTTGACCAGTAAAACCTTTGGAAACGCTGGTCCACACTCCTTTCTGTATGTCTGTATTTGCATATGTATGTCTGTGGAGACGTTACCTTTATCTTGTCTTCGTACAGCTTCTCCTTCTGCTTCAGATGAGTCTCTAAGCGCTGCGCTGTGCCCTGAGTCTCCCGCAGACTCTCCTCCAGCACCTACACAAACACACACACGTGTCCAAATGTTAAATAAGGTAATAAAATACAAAATGTATTGATTAGCATTACTTCCTCTGCGTATTCTTGGCAATTAATATATATATACATGTTGTTGCATCAAAACAGGTCTCTCCTGATTGAACTGATCAGGAGAATTATTGATCTGTAAAGGCAGATAAAAGGTTCATGAATAAAACACGTTATCATTAAAGCACCGCTCAGGGAGGGTTTCCTGAATCAGGGACACGTAATTACAATCAGCGCTTCCTGCTGGTTACACGCCTCACGGTGCTTTAAAGAAACACAGCCATTAAGGGATTTTATTTCACTTAACTGGAAGGGGATTTTTTTGAGTGAGGAGGAACCAGAAGTGTCGACCATGATGAGATCTGTGTGAAGTCTCTACTGTAGCTGACAGGAAAGGAGCTTCGATGCTTCCTTTGTGATCTCCTGGACCATCCTTTAGTGAAGGAATGGAGATAGTGCCGTCCCACAATTCCTTCTTGGAGAGTTAAGGTATTATTTGGTTGGTTACGGTGGTTTATTGGATTCTGAAGGTGTTATTTAATGTGATAGGGTGCTATTTTGGAGATTAAAGGTGGTATTTAGTGTGTTAAGGTATTATTTTGGAAAGCAAAGGTGGTCTCTTGGAGAGTTAAAGTGTTATTTGGTTTGTAAAGGTGGTATTTAGTGTTTGAAGGTGGTATTTTGGAGAGTTAAGTCGTATTTTGGTGTTTAAAGGTGTTCATTTGGAGAGTTAAGGTGGTATTTTGGAGAGTAAAGGTGGACTTTTGGAGAGTTAAGGTATTATTTGGTTGGTAAAGGTGGTTTAATGATTTGTAAAGGTGGTATTTAGTGTTTGAAGTGGTATTTGGGAGAGCTAAGTCGTATTTTGGTGTGTAAAGGTGTTCATTTGGAGAGTAAAGGTGGTATTTTGGAGAGTTAAGGTATTATTTGGTTGGTTAAGGTGATACTTTGGACAGCAAAGTAGGTTTTTTGGAGAGCAAAGGTTGTATATTGGTTTGTTAGGGTGGAGTAAAAGTGTTATATGTATGACACTTGTTGATGGACTCAGTAACATCCTCCTCTCATCATAAAGCCGTCTCCCAGTATCAGTCTCTTTCCTAAGTCCTGAGGAATCCTCCTTCCGTGTCTTTGTCTCTCTGGACGTAGGAGCGTGTTCGAGTATCAGGTGTATTAATAGAGAACAGAACAGCCCCCATCCTTACAGACGGTGAATAACCAGAATATTATGTAAAACAGAGCGTCCTCTGCACTGATGAGCTGTGTTTACCTCACACCTCCTCTGTATTATTCTAGTGTTGAAAGGCGGGTTACCAGAATCTTATCGGCCATCTGCTGAATCTGCTGCGACTTGCTCTGGATCTCCTCCTTCAGTTTAGCTTCCCGACGCTCCACCATCTCCAGCCGCTTCACCTGGTTCTCCAGAGTCTTCCTGCCATCCTGCACACACACACACACACACACACACACACACACACACACACACACACACACACACACACACACACACACACATATATATTTAAATATTAATAATATGATACTCTCCTGGGACATGTCTCCATGCTTTAATGTTCAGAAAGCTCTTTATTTTACTCAGACTGCCTGTGCTGCAGCTCCTCTTTTCACCCTCTGTCTGAAACCAGAGCCCAGTATGCTCTGATTGGTTAGCTGGCCAGCTCTGTTGTGATTGGTCAACCTGCTTAGAGATGTCCTGCCCCTTAGCCTACCATGTACAATGAGTTGGAGCGCTAATAGACACTAGTGTAACATAGTGATGTCACCATGGTCGGGAAGTAAACATAAGAGTCCAATGGGAACACAGGGATTGTAGCCCTTGCAGACCCTTTACATGCACTAAAACCTATAGAACACACTACAGGAAAGGGAAAACCCCACAAACCATAATAGGGCCTCTTGAAGGACTTTTGGAATGTACGTTAAGACCGTGGTATCTCTACTTTTACTTCAGTGAAGGATCTGAGTACTTCTTTCATCCCTGGTGTGACTTCAGTTATTCATTTTAAAAGTTGCCACCTCACAGTTCATTTTGTACAGATGCTAATTCGCCCGGAGGTTTGTGCTGCAGCAGCTGCATCCATCCGGCTTGTTAGTCACCTCTGCCATGTTTGCTTCTCATTACTCTGACTTCCTCACAGTCACAATGGCTCTAAGGAGCCCACTTCAATCCATGTGTGACGATGTGAGAGGTCTTCGGAGCCGTCTGAATATGAGGATATATCCTCTGCCTCTGTGCACATTAAGCTATGCTAATCAGTACATTTACATGTCTTCTGCCTGATGTGAAGTGCTGTTCAAGGAGAACTCATAACCACTCACCTAAAAAATAAATTGCACTGTGTTACGTAACTGTAGACTCTGCATAAATGACAGAAACACGTGTAAAATGCAGAGGCGCCCTCTAACTGTGGGCGTACGCCCTCAAACCAAAATGCAGGTTTTCCCGGTAAAATGTTAAAGTGATGCCAGAGAACAATCTCTCTGTGGGTCAGAAAGGGTTTACTGGGTCCAGAGATATAGGGATGGGGTCAGGTGTCTGGTCAGACGGCAGAGACAGCTTACGGAGAGTAAATAGGGGATGGATGTCCGGTGGGTCTGCGGGGGACGAGTGGCAGGCAGCAGGCTGACACTGAGACTGAGATTTCTGATCCTTTCTTTTACTCTCCTTCTTTCTGGAGAGGAAGTAAAGGAACCGGAGCTCTGGATCTATTTGTTGTTGGAGGTGCGATATATGACTCAGCAGCTTTAAGACGTGAAGACACTATTATTTTCCTATTTTCTAATGCAGGATTTTCACCGGAAAGTGGGCGGGGCTTAATCACAACAGAGCCGACCAGCTGACCAATCAGAGCAGACTGGGCTCTGGTTTCAGACAGAGGGTGAAAAGAGGAGCTGCAGCACAGGCAGTATGAGAAACATAAAGAGCTTTCTGAACATTAAAGCATGGAGACATGTCCCAGGAGAGACTCTACATATACACAGCTGAAGATACACAGCTCTGGATTCGTTACAGAGGTTATATTTAGATGTAAATTCACCCACTGAGTTTAAAGCCCGAGCAGTTTGTCTAAATGACGGCAGCAGGAGAACAGACATTACTGAGCCACTGTAGAATCAATTAGTGAAATGCCACATGCAGACTGATTTAGCTTCATTAAACAACAACAACAATAACATAAACTGCCTCTCTGTGACCAACACTTCACACATTTACTCTAAAATGTAATTAGAGGATAAACCCTTGAGATACACTACATCTCTTTTTCAGTCAATACATATTTAACCACAACACTTTTAAATGAATAACAACAACAATACTTTTTTAATTAAATTAAATCCAAAATAATATAAAAAAGAACATAAAGAAAAATACAAATTCAAAAATAAACAATAACAGATTAAAATAAATACAAATAATAATAAACACCAACGTAATAACAAAATAAGATAAGACTTCTGGTGAGCTTTATGCAAAAGAAAAGCAAACGTTCTGCAGAAAGGCTGCATAGTTTGCTGTGGAAACGGTTAAAGCCTGAGACGTTTTTTGTTCGTTGCAGAAGCACTACAATGTCATTTTACAAAAAAGCAGACAGCTTCACAAACCAGTACACACAGAAACCACACAAACCAGTGGATCTGCCCCTCAGATTCTGTGTCACGCTCTCTGACATGCTCTCATGCTCTCACAGCACAAGTGTGGCTCAGAAGGTGCCAAAACAACAACATGTTTACAAGAGGACATATGAGCAGAGCAGATACCAGAGACAGATTTATTTATGCCCCACTTTAAGCTAAGAGGTCTGTGATGTCTCTAAATTCCCTCTAGCTCGGATTGGTTTCATGCAATTTCCCCGCGTTTATTCCTTTCCAGACGCAGACCCTATAGTCTGAGGAGACACATTTCTCTAGAGAGAGGGCATGTGTCAGAAATCTAAAATGGAAATACTTGTACTTTACTTAGTACTTCCATTCAATGCTACTTTGTTATTCTGCTCAACAGTTCAGAGGTAAATAATGTACTTCTACTCCACTACATGTATGTAATCCCTTTAGTTGCTAGGCAGATTAGGATGAATGAAGGTAAATATAATCTCCCTTAAATCAGACTGTAGTTCACCTGCAGTAAATCCAGCAGCTACCCTGCAGTATACAAAGCCATTCAAACTAGCTGCACCTTTACCAGCTCTGAGAACACTTTAATGATCAATCATTATAAAACATATCAGAGATATTATTCTGAAATGGACCAATCAGACAATGACTACTTTTACTGTCGCTACTTTAAGTACATTTAGAGGAGAGTACTTTCTACTTTCACTGGAGGAACATTTAGAATACTTTCACTGTGACAGAGTATTCCTACACTCTGGTACTTCTACTTTACTCAAGTACAAGACCTGAGTACTTCTACTTTACTCAAGTACAAGACCTGAGTACTTCTACTTTACTCAAGTACAAGATCTGAGTACTTCTACTTTACTCAAGTACAAGACCTGAGTACTTCTACTTTTATTCAAGAACAAGACCTGAGTACTTCTACTTTACTCAAGTACAAGACCTGAGTACTTCTACTCTACTCAAGTACAAGATCTGAGTACTTCTACTTTACTCAAGTACAAGATCTGAGTACTTCTACTTTACTCAAGTACAAGACCTGAGTACTTCTACTTTACTCAAGTACAAGATCTGAGTACTTCTACTTTACTCAAGTACAAGATCTGAGTACTTCTTCTTTTACTCAAGTACAAGACCTGAGTACTTCTACTTTACTCAAGTATAAGATCTGAGTACTTTTATACTGGTGGCAGAGGTCAAATGTACGTTGGAGGGTCCTGAGTTTCTTCAGTGTGTGTGTGTGTGTGTGTGTGTGTGTGTGTGCGTGTGTGTGCGTGTGTGCGTGTGTGTGCGTGTGTGTGTGTGTGTGCGTGTGTGTGTGTGTGTGTGTGTACCTCAGTCTCTCGGAGGCGTCTCCTCAGGCTGTCGCTGGAGTCCTCTTTGTTCTGCAGTCTCTCCAGCTCTCGCTCCATGCGATCTTTAGCCGCTCTCAGGCCCTGCAGCAGATCGGAGGCCTCGGCGCTGGCCTTCACTGACTGGGGGTTAACAGAAGACATGTCAACCCTGAAACTTCAACAGACATTTAATCAGATCAAGATCTCTACCTCCATTTTATTTTTCGTCCTGATTTTCCACTAAATGCATAAAAAGGTTTTGAATATTCATTTTTAGAACAAACACATTGAGGATGAAGTTATCTTCGTCGATGAGGCATGCGTGTTTGATTGCTAATAATGAGGCAGTAACTTTGGTTTGAATAGGACAGCTTACAGAGGAAATCTGAGTGTGCAGCCCATGAGTTATGAGAGGGGTCAGGGAGGGTAAAGAGAGTCGTCTGAAAGGTTAAACTGCAGCTACAGCTCGTGCATCATAAGCTCATATGAATTATTCATTAATGTTCCCGGGGAAAATACCTTGGTAAGTTTTTCTTGAAGTTCCTGGATCTTGCTCTGCTGCTCAGTGTTGGTCTGAAACACAGAACCAGTCCTTATGATGAGTACAGATTCATATCAAAGGTTATCATCCTCTGTTGAAACCCACATGAACATCAATCACAGAACCAAATCAGTTCATTTCCATCCAATGATTGCACTAGTGATGTCAGAAAATAGTGAAAGATATGCGTCCCAGCTTCTCAAATTCCAAGATTATACCTTAAAACATCTTTAATGATAAAAAAAAGGAGAAAAGAAGCAAACCTTCATTTTTAAGAAGCAAAGAAACAGCATTTTCTGACATTTTTGCATAAAAAAATGTCCTTTAACAAAGAACCAATGAGCAAAGTCGAAGGAAACGGTTGAATATTATTCTGTCTTTCTACTGTATCTTGCAGCTCATCAAATGAAATTCCATTCCTACCTTCTCCAACTTGCCGACCACCTCCTCTGAGTCTGCTTTGCTTTGCTCTTTGACCTGTGGAGATATAAGACACTGTAGTGAGTTAACTGTAAAGTAGGAACTTCAAAATGACTTCAAGTCTGTCATCAGATCTCTCGGACCGATCTACTTCCTGTTTGGTGTGTGTGTTTCTGAGGACACAAGTGATGTTGGTGCCCCGATTCGAACATATTGTAGCGACGGATAAATTAAGGCAGAAGATGTTATCTTTCACTCACAGCACAAGACTAGCCTAGACCTGTCCCGACAAGCCTCCTGTACACAGAGAGGAAGACCCACCCCTGTCGCTGCTGTGCCAATCACGAGGCCGCATGTTTCACGCCGGCTCTGTCAGTTTCCCTGTGATTGGCCGAGAGCCTATTCAGTCTAACTGACTAAGATTGCAATATTATTGAAAAGACGATTGTATTTTTTGAGATAGGCGCAGTTTAATATAACACCCAATGTTATACAATATATATGATAGGGAGGCCCTACTCCATCCCTCCATCAGTTTGGGGGTCCTTTGCCTGAGAAACGTTGAAGGCCCCTGCTCTAAACCATCCCCGTTCCTATGATCCCTCCGGGTCGGTACAGACCTTCTGCATCCTCTGCTGGTACTCGGCCGCCTTCCTCTTCAGATCCTCGCTGGACTGACGGGACTCCTTCAGCTCAGACTCGTACAGGTCGCTACGGCGACGGGCAGCTGACAGGTCCTCCTCCAGCTGCCGGATGGACACTCGCATCTCCTCCAGCTGAGCATGGTACTCCTGCAGGGAGGACAAGGAAACCGCCGGGTGAGAGAGGAGAGAGAGGAGAGGAGAGGAGAGGAGAGGAGAGGAGAGGAGAGGAGAGGAGAGGAGAGGAGAGAGATGAGAAGAGAAGAGAGGAGAGGAGAGGAGAGGAGAGGAGAGGAGAGGAGAGGAGAGGAGAGGAGAGGAGAGGAGAGGAGAGGAGAGGAGGGGAGAGGAGAGGGAATAGAGGAGAGGAGAGGAGAGGAGAAGAGAGGAGGGGAGAGGAGGGGGAGTAGAGGAGAAGAGGAGAGGAAAGGAACAGGGAGGGAGAATATGAAAGAAAAGGCAATTAGGGGAGGGGAGGGACAAGAGAAGGGACAAGAGGAGACGAAACAAGACCAGACAAGGTGAGAAGATGAGTCGAGACGAGAGGAAAGGGGATCAATAGCTCTACTCAAAAACGACTAAACAAGGAGCTTTAACATTTCAAAAAGGAGTATTTCCATGAGTGCTTTCCACTCAGTAGAGCACATAGGCCTCGAAGGACCTGGAATGGGGGGTCTCTTCAGACGTTCATTCAGTTAACATGGAGGAACAGTTTAGCCGTCGTTAAGAGAGCCCTTCCACCAGAGCAGCAAATGATGTGGGAAAGAGCTCTCCATCTGCCCAGAAGTTCTTTGAGCAGATCTGTTGAATCATTTAGGAACAAAGTCATTCATAAGAGATGCGTTTGAGACGTGCTGCCGATCCGGAACCTCACACCGTGAAAACCGCTCGATGGAGGTAATTAAAAAAGCTTGTATGAAAGCCATTACGTGTCAAATCTGCTGCAGAAAGACACATTTGTTCAGCCAGAGTCGCTCAATGCTCACGTCTGTCTGGGAGGAATTAGACACAGCCTAACAGATTTAGCCCCCTGTCTGTCAGGAGGGAGGCATCCTGCTGCAGAGTGACGCTCAGTCTCACGTTAGGACAACATCAGACTGACGGGGAACGGGCTTCAGATACAACCAGGAATCTCTGGTACACTTTACCACTTCGATCATTATGCAGGGTTCATAAAGAAGTCTAAAAAAGGATAAGGTGTGATTGCAAATACAACCTTTAAAGGCAGACCAATAATGTAAATGCAATGGCCAAGGGATGAATATGCATGTTTGTATTTTCTTATAATGTTTCAAATGTTTTAACACAAAATAAATACACTTGTTATTATTATGATTATTACACATTTTTCTTTCATTATTTTATTATTATTTGTTTTATTTTTCTCTGATTTTTTTATTGCCATCATTATTATTTAATTCGGTTTGAAAGGCATGTTTCCTTTGTTGTGTTTTTTATACTATATGCATAAAAAACACAACAAAAAAGTCCTTTCTAGACAAACTAAGTCAATAAATAAAAGCATTAAATAAATTGCAGCCTCATCCTAGAGTATAATTGTACACATATATGTGTTTTCCTCCTTTAGATGCAGTTAATTATCCATTCATGCACAACCTTAAGTGCCATTACCTTCTAACCTGAATTGCGTTCACACAGCCATCATATAAAGCCTGTTTTTCCCACAGCAGTTCTCCAGTGAAACTTCTCTTTGCATATGTCTGCAGGTCTTAATGGCTCTGGCACAGATTTCTTTTATTTAGAAATGAATAACCCCCCCCCCCCTCCCACAATCTCTACAGTTTGTTGATCCAACACTGCGAGCTTTCTGCAGGAAAATGATAAACAGTGCAGTGGTATGACAGAGCGTGGGAGACAGATGCTTTTCAAGATGAAATGCTGGATTTAGCCGGCGTAAATACCCTGCTGAGATCCACCAACGGGAACACAGAGCCGGGTAATACGCATGAGCGGGAAATTATCCTCGTAGATCTGAAGATGCAGACTACACTCTGCTTGATTTAATCATATTTTATCCCTATAAGGATTGCTTTGAGGCCTATTTCCAGCTTCCCACAGCCCAAAATAACCTTTACTCACACCTCCTGACAGAAAGAACATTGTTATGAATATCCTGCTGTCAGTGTTTAGCTTTAGCATGTGCCTGAACACCAGACACATCCTGACCTTTATTTGGTTAACCCCCGGACAATATACTGAGGTTTGGGAGCAATTCACACCACCAATGTCCAACCCGTGATCTAATAAGTCTAAAAAATCAAGAGTGAGGAGGAATACAAACTCACTCTCAGCTGTGCAGGCTCTCCTCCACATAGCAACATGCTGAAATTAGCACTAGCATATAGATGTGACTGAGGGAAAAGACACCTTTCCCCCAAAAAAGTTCCTCCTGAGGGATCCCCAGGGGCCTCAGTGCTTTAATAAGAAGCCTTAAAACCTCTTTGGCATATGGGAAATGGGAAGTCTGTGTTCAGCAATTTCTGCAACTTGTTCTGTCTAGCACTCTTTTCCCGTCACTTTTCATTTGCACAATTGAGCTCACCACATTAAAAGTGAGGAGACTGTCCAAAGTGGGCCTCCCTTAAATGCATTTGTACGAGTCATTGCATCAGGACAGCAGAGACGTGCGTCCACAGAGCATGGAGGTCAGAGAGGCGATGGGATGGAGGCGGCTCTTTGACCCGAGTCCGAGTGCAGCCATTCAGAACACGTTTGTCTTCAAACCACAGTTAAGCTCAAGTATCCTGAAGTGGAAAGCTACAAATAACACAATGGTGCTCGAGCCTATGGCCGAATGTATTTGCAGCATTAACAGCGTTCAGTCTGCGGTGATTTACGCAGAGAATATGCAGCTAATCAACTCAAGCATCTATTATTCCTACAGCTGACAAATGTGTCTTTGACCCTCAGACAACAGAACAGAACACACAGAAAGCATTTAAACACAAGTGGACATTCATGGTGAAGTGTAGTTAGTATAAAAAACGATGCACGCTCGATAATACCCACGATCACTCTTCAAAAATGAGTCTACAGAACCAGAGAAGGATCGGCAGGCAAAGGATGCTGTGTGATGAAGCACTGCACAACTTTTCTGCAGGTATTTATATCACAACTCAACTAAAGTATATACCTAAACCCTGCACCCCAACCCTAACCCTGATCCGTATCTGCTTCAAACCTGATCTGTAATTGACACTAACGTCACTGTGGTGGTGAAGACCGTGGGCATTTGGCCTGGGAACTGGAAGGCCACCAGTCAGAAGCAGAACGTAAATGTCCCCTCTGAGGGACCAGTAAGGGTTCCTTCTTCTTCTCTGTACCTCGCCTTACATATGCCACCACTGTTATCAATATGTGAATATACTGTAACGTCGTGCACTGCATCTGTGTTCATGTGTGCATTGACAATAAAGCTGAGTCTAATCCAAACATGACATCTATTGCACGTCTGTCTGTCCGTCCTGGGGGAGGGATACCCTCCTCTGTTGCTCTCCCCGAGGCAATTCCATTTTCTGTACATACTGTAAAGTCCTCGGAGACAAATGTAAATGTGTGATTTTGAACTTCATCAATTAGCTTTGATTGATTGAACTTTAATCCCCATGGTGTCTGTGTTTCTGTTGTGTTATATTTCAAAAAACACATGCAACCTTTACTCAAGATTTACTGAGCTGAGGTTCAAAGTCCCTTTTAAATTGCATTTTCTACCTCCTTTATGTTCAGTACATCATATTAAAAGCTGTCTTTTCCCCCAGTGTATAAACCCACAGGGTAATAAAGGCCCTCTCCAGGAACGGGTGCGTGCCTCTCAGTGGTTTCAGGGTCGGTTTATATCCACTGATTCTCTGTTCCTCCAGCAGTACGAGCTGCCCACTGCATCAGCGCTCCCAACACTCGTAGGTATAGGGCTCTCGTCACCATGGCAACGGTTTGCACAATGTATTGAGTGCTTGATAACCCGCGCTAGTGTAGGCTGAGGGAAAAAAAAACGACTGCTTTTTCTATTACCTTCTTTTTTCTGCAATTGAAAACAACAAATGGTGCATAACGGCAGGGAGAGGATTACTCACGCTCTCTATCTGTTGTCCTAAACTGTCAATCTCCTCATATGCACACACACTCATGCATGACACACACTCAGTAATTAAAGGCTGTGTGTACAGTAAGCCTCCCCTGTCTCTTCATACATCAACAGTTATCCTCGGAGGGAGCGTTGACCCAGCGGTCGCTTACAGGCTTTTATGAGTTTTTATAAGAGTGTAACACTTCCTATAATTATTCAGTCTGACGCGTTGCATCCACCATCATCCTTCCAGCTGGGGGAACGGTCTTAAAGGTGCTTTATGCTTACATTTAATGTATTTTGTATGACTTAATTTCACTGTTTTTTGTTGGTGTTTTAATAGGAGGAAGCGGAGTTTGTGGACACAGCGAGGTAGAAAGCCCCACAGAATGATTAAAAATAACTAATCAACTAAAAGGAGAATCGATCCACACTCTAAGGGAGATTAAGTGTGTTTCTTTCTTTCAATTTAATGAGCAATTTGTAAAGATTACCAGCTACTTCTATACTTTAGAAATATCTACTGCTACCCTTGTTTTTTTACCATGGTGTTGTTGGTACCCTTTAAAAAGTTCAAGGATCAAAAAGCTGCCATCACTAGGGAACTGCATGTGAGACATCTCTGAAAATGCAATACATGTACAGAGAGCTGCACATGCCTCATTAACACTTCCACCCACACACTCAGCCTCAGTGACCTGACCTGCTCCATCTGGCTGACATTATGATACTGCTTGATTTCTGCTTTATATACTGCAAATATGTTCCATTTGATTTTTGATTAATCTCTCTGTGTCAAACAATAGTTTAGGATACTTAGACATTTAGTTCAGCAGGAGAATCTCCACATACTAACATGTCTTTATGATTTCTGAAGTAAAAAGCCAATGTTGGGCTATAAAGGAACTACAGCACGGTCACATGACTTCACTTCACCGCCGCTAAGCTAAAGGCGGCTAATGTTGGGCTATAAAGGAACTACAGCACGGTCACATGACTTCGGGTCACCAGCGCTAAGCTAAAGGAGGCTAATGTTGGGCTATAAAGGAACTACAGCACGGTCACATGACTTCACGTCTCCACCGCTAAGCTAAAGGTGGCTAATGTTGGGCTATAAAGGAACTACAGCACGGTCACATGACTTCGGGTCACCAGCGCTAAGCTAAAGGCGGCTAATGTTGGGCTATAAAGGAACTACAGCACGGTCACATGACTTCACGTCACCAGCGCTAAGCTAAAGGCGGCTAATGTTGGGCTATAAAGGAACTACAGCACGGTCACATGACTTCACGTCACCACCGCTAAGCTAAAGGCGGCTAATGTTGGGCTATAAAGGAACTACAGAACGGTCACATGACTTCACGTCACCACCGCTAAGCTAAAGGCGGCTAATGTTGGGCTATAAAGGAACTGCAGCACGGTCACATGACTTCACGTCTCCACCGCTAAGCTAAAGGTGGCTAATGTTGGGCTATAAAGGAACTACAGCACGGTCACATGACTTCACGTCACCACGGCTAAGCTAAAGGCGGCTAATGTTGGGCTATAAAGGAACTACAGAACGGTCACATGACTTCACGTCACCACCGCTACGCTAAAGGCGGCTAATGTTGGCCGTGACGACGCTGTCTTTAGCGAGGTGTGTCCCTACCTGCTCTTTGATCTCTTGCAGCTTGTTGCTCTGCTCCCGGATGTCGTGCAGCAGCTGCAGAGCTTTATCGTCCTCCTGTGTCACCTCCATTCGAGCCTGCTCCAAACTGCGCTTCAGACTCTGAAACAAAACAGAAACAATGTTCAGTCCAAGTCTGTGTGTTCATTTAGATAAACTACACACTGTTTAAAGCAACAGCTCTGCAATGGTTACAGGACACATTTGAAACTCTTTAATCTAATATTACTAAATACACGAACGATTTGACTCCCGATTGACCAATCAGAATGGAGTATCCTAGTAAGTCGTGTAATAAGTATTGAGATAACACATTTTTGCAACTGTAAATGACATTTCTCCACACCTGTTTTATACACAAATCAAATGTTCTGCATATGTTTTACTTCTTTTCTCAGATATTTCTTTTGATCAACTTCCTGCCAAACTCTTCTCAGCTTCATCTAGTGGACTGAAAGAGATGAACTTGCAATATTTAAAGTGTATATAATAAAAGATCACTACTTTAAATCCATGCATTATTAAGTATTACCATGCCAAGTTCTGAGGTTATTCTGAACAGATGTGAGGGTCTGTGTGTGTGTGTGTGTGTGTGTGTGTGTGTGTGTGTGTGTGTGTGTGTGTGTGTGTGTGTGTGTGTGTGTGTGTGTGTGTGTGTGTGTGTGTGTGTGTGTGTGTGTGTGTGTTTGTGTGTGTGTGTGTGTGTGTGTGTGTGTGTGTGTGTGTGTATGCAGGGCTCACAGTGCATTCTGAGATGTAGGTGGCCAGGTCCTGCTCCAGGATGGTCCTCTGGGTCTCTGACGCCTTTAGCTCGATATCCTTCTGCTGCAGCACAGACTCCAGGTCAGACATCTTCCTCTGCACCAGAGAGATCTCCTGCTCGACCTGCGGTCACACACAGCATGAGACTCACTTTTAAACCCGAAATTAGATCTTTGATCCAATGTCTAATACTCGTTGTTTACAGAAATGTCTTTTATTTTGTTTCTTGGTTACAAAATAAACAAAATTAATAGATTTTTGTTTATTTTATTAAACAAATCTACAAATAAAATATCCACGTCTCTTCTTCAGTAAATTAAAGGTTTTGATTATATCTACAATTGTTTAAGGTATGGCCTGTTCTTCTTTAGTTCATATCCTTGTTTAGTGCTGCATGTCTTTGTTTTTATCATTTGAAACGACGGCCGTCCTGATAAATCTCTTTCAGTTGAAATAAAAGTGGAGATTTTCCCAGAAAGTTTAGTGAAATTCACTAGTTCTTTGGTCCCTAGTAGATTATGTTTTTTACAGCTTCCTTTGACAGTGTATCTGTGTTCAAGATGCTTTCTAACAGTCTAAGATATTAATAACAATATAAGTAACACTGCATTTGTGATTAGGTCTGCAAGACTGGAAGAAAATGACTAAATGTGATTATTTTTCAGTGATATTGCAACCCTTAATGCGATGTTTGAAAAGGATCTTTAGCAAAAATATGTTTTATTATCTCATAACATTTCATTTGTAGGCCAGGATATCTCTGCAGCTCCACAATACTTCCTTCAGCATTATATTTTAACACACATTTAGTATTTATTGGATATTGCACTTGTCCGTATTGTGATTTAGATTGATTTCGGTTAACTGTGCAGCCCCACTTGTGGTGTTTGAGTGTGTGAGTGTACAGGACTGCACGTGTCATTGGTAGCGATTGATGATACAATTAGCTCAGTCTTTAACGCATTAGGGCCTGTAGCACACACACACACACACACACACACACACACACACACACACACACACACACACACACACACACACACACACACACACACACACACACACACACACACACACACACACACACACACACAGTCAGATTGCAGGCACACACTCACAGCATCACGGCGCCACAGCATGGGGCTGGAGCCGCTTCTGGAATCCAACCTGACTGGAAAGCATCCCTAAGTATTTCTCATGTATTTACACACACTACCAGGATCTCTCAATGGAAACCATCACAAAGGCAGAGTTTGGTGGCATTGGGAAGCAGCGTGGGATCATGGGAGTTTGTGTTTGCAGTCAGCTCTCACTGTTAGGATTCCTATTTAATTCATCTTTCAGAAGACTTTTAATTGGAGCTGAATTAAGTCTCTTCCTCTCCAAAACACAACAGATGGGCCGATTTAAATAGATTTTAACACTGAATACAGCTTTTCAAGAGAGGGGGGGAGAGGAGAGGAGGGGAGGGGAGAGGAGAGAGGAGATGAGATGAGATGAGATGAGAGGAGAGGAGAGGAGAGGAGAGGAGAGGAGAAGAGAGGAGAGGAGAGGATAGGAGAGGAGAAGAGAGGAGAGGAAAGGAGAGGAGAGGAGAGGAGAGGAGAGGAGAGGAAAGGAAAGGAGAGGAGAGGAAATGGAATGGAAAACCGTTTTTATTTTCTTCCCATCTTCAAAACAATGGGCGACTGAAGCAGCTTTACTTTAGAAATCTGAGTTTTTTTTATGCAGTGTGGCGGTCGCTAACGTTAGCTCAGCATGTTTCTCTGATAACTTCAGTTCCACACGTCCTAAGAGTAAAAACCTGGAGTAGTTTTCCACAAAAGGAGTAATAAAAATCAATGATAACACGTGTTTTAATGGAGGGACAGAATGATGAGAGATGTTTGGGAGGAAAGATGTTATTTTCAGTCGTTAAAAAAGTGAATAACTTTAATGTGTTTAATCATTTCAATTCAAGATCATGTTACCCTTTAATGATATATTATATATATCATTAATATATATATATATATATATATATATATATATATATATATATTTCTTAGCAGTTGCTGTACTTTAGTAGTTTGTAGTGTAGCCTGTACAGCTAAAGATGTATGCAACAATTGGCCCCAATATCACACATAGTCAGAGAATAATATGGACTTTAAAGATAGATAAAACACACACACACACACACACACACACACACACACACACACACACACACACACACACACACACACACACACACACACACACACACACACACACACACACACACACACACACACTGACGAACAGATGATTTGTGGAAACAAACTCTTACCATGTGAAGAGTAATACCTGTGACATGTGTCCGGAAATGTTCTGATTTGAGTGTTTGATGAGACTTATCGGGAGGAGACGGTGTTTGCAGAGAGTCGGTGGAAGCAGTCGCTGATCTGTGGGAGAGAGGAGGGAGAAACACAATGGACAAAACAGTTCTTATGAACAACCTCTCCTGGAGCCTGGAGGCTGACTCATGCTCTGATGTAACACACTTATCTTTTATAATCATACAGTATAGATAAGACTTCAATTTCAATAACTAATCCCACACATGGGTTCTGATGTAGCGTCTCTACTTTAAAGAGTCCTCTCCTGATGCTCAGGTGTATATCAGTATGTAGCGTCTCTACTTTAAAGAGTCCTCTCCTGCTGATGTTCAGGTGTATATCAGTATGTAGAGTCTCTACTTTAAAGAGTCCTCTCCTGCTGATGTTCAGGTGTATATCAGTATGTAGTGTCTCTACTTTAAAGAGTCCTCTCCTGCTGATGTTCAGGTGTATATCAGTATGTAGTGTCTCTACTTTAAAGAGTCCTCTCCTGCTGATGTTCAGGTGTATATCAGTATGTAGAGTCTCTACTTTAAAGAGTCCTCTCCTGCTGATGTTCAGGTATATATCAGTATGTAGTGTCTCTACTTTAAAGAGTCCTCTCCTGCTGATGTTCAGGTGTATATCAGTATGTAGAGTCTCTACTTTAAAGAGTCCTCTCCTGCTGATGTTCAGGTGTGTATCAGTATGTAGTGTCTCTACTTTAAAGAGTCCTCTCCTGCTGATGTTCAGGTGTATATCAGTATGTAGTGTCTCTACTTTAAAGAGTCCTCTCCTGCTGATGTTCAGGTGTATATCAGTATGTAGAGTCTCTACTTTAAAGAGTCCTCTCCTGCTGATGTTCAGGTGTATATCAGTATGTAGTGTCTCTACTTTAAAGAGTCCTCTCCTGCTGATGTTCAGGTGTATATCAGAATGTAGAGTCTCTACTTTAAAGAGTCCTCTCCTGCTGATGTTCAGGTGTATATCAGTATGTAGTGTCTCTACTTTAAAGAGTCCTCTCCTGCTGATGTTCAGGTGTATATCAGAATGTAGAGTCTCTACTTTAAAGAGTCCTCTCCTGCTGATGTTCAGGTGTATATCAGTATGTAGTGTCTCTACTTTAAAGAGTCCTCTCCTGCTGATGTTCAGGTGTATATGCAGGCCTTAAACATGAATGGTGATTAAATTCAGACACAATCATTAACTTCTTGTACTTTGTTTGTATGGTATAGTCCAGATATAAGAAGGATTGTCTTATAAATACAAAAATAAATTAATACATTTAATGCACATGATTGGATCTGAAGATTGGAAAAGGAAAACAATGAAGAGAATATTTCTAATAAATCTCACAACTCCATGAGGGACAGTATCCAGCAGCTTTAGACATTAGAGAGATTCTTTAATTACAAATAGCTAATCAAGCAGTCACGCCAATTATTAATTACATTTCAAAAGCAAATTGCAATTCTGACTAACACCACAGTAATTAGCAATCAGGCAGGGAGGACGTATAACACTTATTCACAGATGACTAGCAGATAGAATATGTTGTTCGCAGGAGAAGAAACATACTGTGCTGACCAAATCTACACTGATATTCTCGCTTACCGGCGAGGCTATAAATAGCCGGCTTGTGTTCACACAACAGCCTTCTTTTACCACCGCTGGATATATTTGGCAGCTTTTGTGATGGTGAGGCAGGCGGCAGAATGAGCGGCAGAGGGAGAAGTTCTATTAAAAGCAGAGGCTCACCTCCCACTCCTCCCTACAGTAACACGCTCCACTCATGAGGACTCCAGTGTGGATTTACTGCAGCAGTATGGAGTATTATCACATATATTTTCCTTTTTTGACTGTGCTTTAAAGAGTGGTGCAGGGATGACATATTATTGTACGGATAAGAGCTACACTTGAGTTGATACTGTGGCAAATAGAAGTTTATGATACTCAGACGTTTTGTTCAGCAGGATAATCTCCACATATTAAAACCAATTTATGATTTCTGAACTAAAAAGCTAATGTTGGGCTATAAAGGAACTACAGCACGGTCACATGACTTCAGGTCACCACCGCTAAGCTAAAGGTGGCTAATGTTGGGCTATAAAGGAACTACAGCACGGTCACATGACTTCACGTCACCACCGCTAAGCTAAAGGAGGCTAATGTTGGGCTATAAAGGAACCACAGCACGGTCACATGACTTCACGTCACCACCGCTAAGCTAAAGGTGGCTAATGTTGGGCTATAAAGGAACTACAGCACGGTCACATGACTTCACGTCACCACCGCTAAGCTAAAGGAGGCTAATGTTGGGCTATAAAGGAACCACAGCACGGTCACATGACTTCAGGTCACCGCCGCTAAGCTAAAGGCGGCTAATGTTGGGCTATAAAGGAACTACAGCACGGTCACATGACTTCACGTCACCACCGCTAAGCTAAAGGAGGCTAATGTTGGGCTATAAAGGAACTACAGCACGGTCACATGACTTCAGGTCACCGCCGCTAAGCTAAAGGTGGCTAATGTTGGGCTATAAAGGAACCACAGCACGGTCACATGACTTCACGTCACCACCGCTAAGCTAAAGGCGGCTAATGTTGGGCTATAAAGGAACTACAGCACGGTCACATGACTTCACGTCACCACCGCTAAGCTAAAGGAGGCTAATGTTGGGCTATAAAGGAACTACAGCACGGTCACATGACTTCAGGTCACCGCCGCTAAGCTAAAGGTGGCTAATGTTGGGCTATAAAGGAACTACAGCACGGTCACATGACTTCAGGTCACCGCCGCTAAGCTAAAGGAGGCTAATGTTGGGCTATAAAGGAACTACAGCACGGTCACATGACTTCACGTCACCACTGCTAAGCTAAAGGAGGCTAATGTTAGGCGAGATGACGTTTAGTCGTCTTATTTAGACACTTGTTAGCAACCTCCGTTTTTAAATTCACCAGTGGGTTATTTACTGGACTCATTCCTTCCTCACTTTGAGTAAAGTCTCTTTGACCAGCATACTGCAGAGAAGATCACATCAGTAGCATCTGCTTCAAAAACAAAGCAAAGCAGACAATGCGGATAAACAAACGGAGATCACGATTCTCCAGGGATGACGGTGGTGCTTGCTAATATTTGCCCAGAAATGTCACTGATGTAGTCATTATGCTTGGAGGGTCATCTGAGGGGTGAGCTGTTCAGTCACACAGCAGGCCACACAGAATGTGCTGCATCAGAATACTGCCTGGTCTTCATGTTATATCAGCGGGACATGATGCAGGAGCAGGTGGCGTCAAACGGGTGACGATGGCATGAGCGGCGTGTTAGCTGAGGTAAGAGTTACCCTGCAGCCTGCTGATCTTCAGCCTGGAAGCACATTGCATCAACAGGTGTTCGGTTTGGATTACATGTCAAATTATACTGGATCTAAAACCAGTTTGCAAGGTGGGTGGAGAAACATTTAAACCTTGCAGGTGAGATCCCTAGAAGGTGTTCACAGAAGCCATATTTTACTCCTAGTTCATGTCTCATGGTGGCTTACATCTATATGTTCTTAGACACTACTAACCAGACATGTGACTTCATTCATAAGTATAGTTAATTCAAGTCAAGTGCCCCCTTAAATCTGTAGTTGTACTGGCAATATCCCGTCTCTATGACGAGAAATAATGGTAATACTAGGAGAACATTCAATACCATGATCGGTCGGAAATAAATGTGAATATTCTGAGGATATTAGAGGATTGACTACCAGTGCTTTCACAAATTACATCAGCATTGTGGATTTAATGACTATGTGGCATGGGAAACTAGAAAAATAACAACTAGAGCCGTCTGGTAAATTCAGAAAAGGACATTACTTCACTGTGATGCCGCCTTTAAAACCAGGACAAGACACTTACGAGAGATTGTGATATAAGACGATATGTCGATCATTTGAACACTGAAATACTGACAGTAAGACTACAGCGTAATCAAACAGATAACTTAAGACAATTAGTTTATTAAGTATTCATCTAACATGGCAAAGAGGAGCTTAAGTGACCGGTTATTCCACCAATCATGACACTGCCATTAGCTGCTAATGATACACAGACACTTGTTATGTTATCATTGCAATTGTTAAACTTTTTCAATATGAACTTAAAGCATGGAATGGACAGAGACACGCCATTGGAGTCATTGCAAGTTATCATACGCAGAGCCTAACTGGAGTCCAAGTCCCAATGACAAGAGTCCACACCTATCATGCTTCTTAACAATGAGCTGAACTTCTTCAACAGGCAGCCAGTGGAAGAGTCCGTTACAGGGTGCCATCCTAGCATGCGGCAGCAGATGGGGCTCAGATCTGGCTGTCTTCCTCTCGGACTCGAGTGCTAACTGACTGCCCATAATGAGCCAATCCACAGACTGAGCAGCTGGGCCCCTCCTGCAATAATGAGCTCGCTGAAAGCAATCACCAATAACTTTTCTCTTAAAGGCTCAGTGAAATGACAGGAGACACGGTTCATATTCTGCTCGTAACTTAAACTTGTTTCCATCATAGGATGTGACTGTTACCTGCGATTAAATGGGAGTTATTAGTCTCATACTGAAGAAATATGACAGGCTCATAGGCAGAAGTCAGGCGTGAGGTCTAAAAAGTGATAAACTAGATAAAGGGTGGAGTAAGGGGTGATGTATGAGACTCAAACCGTTAGCTTTTCATGAAAGAACTTTTTTCTAAACATAAACAAATGTCTAGTATTGCTGCATTATCCTGAAGAAATTCTACTTTAGTTTAGGTTCTAGTTTAGTTCCCTTAATGTTTAGATTCTAGTTTAGTTCCCTTAATGTTTAGATTCTAGTTTAGTTCCCTTAATGTTTAGATTCTAGTTTAGTTCTCTTAATGTTTAGATTCTAGTTTAGTTCCCTTAATGTTTAGATTCTAGTTTAGTTCTCTCAATGTTTAGATTCTAGTTTAGTTCCCTTAATGTTTAGATTCTAGTTTAGTTCCCTCAATGTTTAGATTCTAGTTTAGTTCCCTTAATATTAAGATTCTAGTTTAGTTCCATTAATGTCAATATTCTAGTTTAGTTCCCTAAATGTAAATATTCTAGTTTAGTTCCCTAAATGTAAATATTCTAGTTTAGTTCCCTAAATGTAAATATTCTAGTTTAGTTCCCTAAATGTAAATATTCTAGTTTAGTTCCCTTAATGTTTAGATTCTAGTTTAGTTCTCTTAATGTTTAGATTCTAGTTTAGTTCCCTTAATGTTTAGATTCTAGTTTAGTTCCCTCAATGTTTAGATTCTAGTTTAGTTCCCTTAATATTAAGATTCTAGTTTAGTTCCATTAATGTCAATATTCTAGTTTAGTTCCCTAAATGTAAATATTCTAGTTTAGTTCCCTAAATGTAAATATTCTAGTTTAGTTCCCTAAATGTCAATATTCTACTTTAGTTCCCTAAATGTCAATATTCTAGTTTAGTTCCCTAAATGTAAATATTCTAGTTTAGTTCCCTTAATGTCAATATTCTAGTTTAGTTCCCTAAATGTAAATATTCTACTTTAGTTCCCTAAATGTAAATATTCTAGTTTAGTTCCCTAAATGTCAATATTCTACTTTAGTTCCCTAAATGCCAATATTCTAGTTTAGTTCCCTAAATGTAAATATTCTAGTTTAGTTCCCTTAATATCAATAATTTAGTTTAGTTCCCTAAATGTCAATATTCTAGTTTAGTTCCCTAAATGTAAATATTCTAGTTTAGTTCCCTAAATGTAAATATTCTAGTTTAGTTCCCTAAATGTCAATATTCTACTTTAGTTCCCTAAATGTCAATATTCTAGTTTAGTTCCCTAAATGTAAATATTCTAGTTTAGTTCCCTAAATGTCAATATTCTAGTTTAGTTCCCTAAATGTAAATATTCTACTTTAGTTCCCTAAATGTCAATATTCTAGTTTAGTTCCCTAAATGTAAATATTCTAGTTTAGTTCCCTTAAAGTAAAGATTTAGGTTTAGTTCCCTTAAAGTAAATTCCCTTAAAGTAAAGATTTAGGTTTAGTTCCCTTAAAGTAAAGATTTAGTTTAGTTCCCTTAAAGTAAAGATTTAGGTTTAGTTCCCTTAAAGTAAAGATGTAGGTTTAGTTCCCTTAAAGTAAAGATTTAGGTTTAGTTCCCTAAATGTCAATATTCTAGTTTGGTTCCCTTAATATCAATAATTTAGTTTAGTTCCCTTAATGTAAAGATTTAGGTTTAGTTCCCTTAAAGTAAAAATTTGGGTTTAGTTCCCTAAATGTAAATATTGTAGCTTAGTTCCCTAAATGTAAAGATTTAGGTTTAGTTCCCTTAAAGTAAAGATTTGGGTTTAGTTCCCTAAATGTAAAGATTTAGGTTTAGTTCCCTTAAAGTAAAGATTTAGGTTTAGTTCCCTTAATGTAAAGATTTGGGTTTAGTTCCCTAATGTAAAGATTTAGGTTTAGTTCCCTTAAAGTAAAGATTTAGGTTTAGTTCCCTTAAAGTAAAGATTTAGGTTTAGTTCCCTTAAAGTAAAGATTTAGGTTTAGTTCCCTTAAAGTAAAGATTTAGGTTTAGTTCCCTTAAAGTAAAGATTTAGGTTTAGTTCCCTTAATGTAAAGATTTAGGTTTAGTTCCCTAAATGTAAAGATGTGTTTAAAGATGTTAGCAATAACCACTGATACCCCCCATTGATTCAGCTGATCATCTGAGCTGGGTGTTCCTGTCAAAAAGATACTACATTTTTTTGGTTAGCAATATAATTACAGTCCCTTCGATCAGGAATATTTCCACAATGACTGTTTGTTTCTGAGAACAGAAACATTGAGAGGAACATTGGCTCTTTTTCGTGGGCTGAATAATGTGTGCTGCTGTGTGAGTCAGAGTTGTTGAAGAGGAGGAGAGTGGAAGGAGGTTGCATCCCAGTCATGGTGTTGCTCTACATTCAGTCTGAAGGTGACCAGGGGCCAGAGGTGCTCCTGCAGGTCTGTGGGCGGCGGTGAATCACACACCTGTTGCAACACTAGTGGAACAGATTATTCTCCAAAAACAAGCTCACAACCCCAACCCCCCTTTCAGCTAGGGCTGCACAACTAATCAAATATTAATCACGGACATTATTTGGGTTTCTCACGACTAAATGAACCTTTTGCACTGTGGTTTTCAAATTTGAAATGCATGCTCTGCTTAGAAATCCCAAATGCTGTGGCTGCAGAAATAAACAAGAGAGAGCGAAATGAAAAAGCACTTAAGGTGTCACAATTTGAGACAAAGACTGGTACATTAGCAGGAATGTAGGCAACACAACATCAAAGTGGAAGCTGTGCTCTTAAAGTTTAATCAGAAGGTTCAAAACTGTGAATGGATAATTGTGATCAATGATTGTGATCTCAGTCCATAATTCAGCTAAGTCATCATGATTATCATTTTGGTTAAATAAGGAGCCTTTCTTCCAGCACATCCTCGAGATCCAGATCATTCAGATCCTTGGTATGAAGTCTAGAGAAGGTTATCCTGCACTGATCCCTATGGCGTCTCAGACAAAGAATCGGTGCTCGATATTACGTTCTTGGAGGCACATTATAGGCTTAGTGAATTTGCATTGATTTCCCCAAATCATGCACGTGGAAATCTGCTTTTTGAAACTTCCAAATGTATCTTTGAAAAGGAGCACATTTTGCAAAGTTTACACGAAAGTTTTGACGACAGAATTGAAGTTGCTGTGAGCGAAACACCAGCTACCTACACTATATGTGTGGCCTTGAAGGTCAATCCAACAACAGTCTTACAGACTCATTGGTACATATTGATCAGAAAGAGCAACAGAAGTCTCTTCCATTAACACCCTTAACTCCAACAAGCGCTGAATGGCCCCACACATGCGATATATGAGGGCAAACCTCCAGGATTAAACGTATTCTAATAGAACAGATATTGCTGCTCTATTAGAAAGCTACATGCTATTTATTTTAAGAGAGAGAGTAAGCTGATGTTTACGTAGCGTTTATCATGTGTTTGTTAAATGCACTTATTTGCATTCTGTACAATAACAATAAGTCGTTCTGCAATTTCTTAGAAGGAAGCATTTTAAGAAACACTGATCATCACTGCATCAAAGCCAAATGTATAAACTAATTAAAGCCTTAAAGGGGACTTATGCTAATTTTCAGCTTGAGATTTGTATTTTTGCCTCTACTTTGACATGTCATACTGCCGGCACCTCTTCTCACTCCTTTAAACCCCTTAATTTGTACTTAATATACTGAAAGTTGCACTAAATAACGCATTCAATGGATATTTATTCCCCATTTTACGGTTCCTTTACCCACCAAAATAGTACTCTAGTGATAGAATATATTAAAGAATCAAAACACTTGTGCACATTATATGTTGTACTTCTGATGGTGAACTATTAGCACACTTTCATTATATTTAAGTAGAAAGTTAAAAGTCAAAAAACAAAGGAGTCAAATTGAGGCATTTCAGGCAAGTGTGTGGGAGAGAAACTCCCTCTGGAACACTTTTTAGCCTTTGCAGACCCTTTACATGCACCAAACCCCATATAACACACTACAGGAAAGGGAACACCCCCCGAAACATAAAAAGGCCTCAAAAAAAGTAACATTTTTCCCTTTAAATTGTACAGTAGGAGTTTGAAGTGGCACAGAAGGAAAACACTGATGACAAGGTGGGTAAATATGGCTCTACAGCTCGATGCTCCGTCACCTGTAGTACTCGGGAGTTGACAGAATATCACACTCTATAAAAGTATGCTGAGCACTTGCAAAAGCACTCCATCATTATATCACAAATCCAAACGACAGAGGGGATCAGTGTGGGCTTTAAAGGAGGCTTCTGGGAGAACCACACTTGAGGATATGGAGCTCTCTCTCATCACAACTCAAACCTCCATCGACACAAAGCAGAGGATATCATCCCTCTCTCTTTCTGACAACGCGCAGGTGTGTCTCATTTCCTCTGTTTCATCCAACACCAATTCAATGTGTCTCCACAAACAGGTCAACTGATTAAAACAAACAACAACAGATGTGACTGACCTCTCCTGGAGAACTTTTAAAGACGACATGTTTTTTAACTTAAATCACACCGCCGGGCCGAAAAAGAAGGTCCCCCTCTAATACCCGTTGGACCGCCGTTAGCTTTGATTACGGCACGCATTCGCTGTGGCATCGTTTCCACGAGCTTCTGCAACGTCTCAACATTTATTTCTGTTCATTTTTGATCTTGTATTGATGACGGGAGATTCGGACCACTGATCAAAGTCTCCTCCAGCACATCCCAAAGACTCTCAATGGGGTTCAGGTCTGGACTCTGGGGGGGCCGATCCATGTGTGGAAAGATGTCTCATGCTCCCTGAACCAGTCTCTCACAGTCTGAGCCCGATGGATCCTGGCATTGTCCTCTTGGAACATGCCCGCTCTATCAGGGAAGAAGAGATCCATGGATGGAATAACCTGGTCCTTCAGTATATTCAGGGAGTCAGCTGACCTCATTCTTTGGGCACGTTGCTGAACCTAGACCAGACCAACTGCAGCAACCCTAGATCATAGCCGGGCAGTGTGTATTATCCTGTTGGTGCACTTGATACTGATATATACCAGAGATCACGATACAGGTCAAATATGCGACACTGTTGTTGAATAGTGTGGTTTTGTTTTTTGCTAATACTTTCTTTCAAAAACTCAAATTCCTGAAGGGACTCTCATCACAGACTATTGCGACTTATTTGTCTTGCTGGTTTCGTACAGAAGAGGACGAGGGCCATGTGTGAAGAAGATCTGACCAAAAAGGGTTTTGTTCATGTAAGACAATTTGAACTTTACTCTCAGAATTTTTGCAGAATTTTGACTTTTTTCTGAACTTGAATTTATTACTCAGAATTTTGACTTTTTTTTCATTTCAATTCTTAATTTCCTGAGTGGGAATGAAACATTGTGTGATGACACCCATTTTATTCAACAGCTATTATCTATTATTTTATTTTATTTTTTGGGAAGACATTAAACGTGTAAATGCTTTTTGTAGATTATTCAAAACCCCACTCACATAACAAATCATGATCAGATTTTCCGTTACATCCCAATTTCAATTAAAAAAATACATATATAATGCAGCCCTAGTGTAGCCCCATCTTAATGCAGAAAGTCTGAGTCGCCTGAGATTTATTTTTCAGCTTTACAGACCTGTCGATTAAATCAATTAATCAATTAGTCCAGAAAATGTGTTTGGGCCACTGCCCTGCTATTCGCTACCATCCTCCATCTATCTATGAATCATGTTCTGTGTCTCTCCAACAATCTGTTCATTAAAATTCTGTTTGGTTCTGCCTGAGAAGTCCCTGTCAGTGCTGTAATTCGTGATCCAGCTGAAGAGGCCGCAGAAAGAAGCAGCAAGCTTCCTTCACCTCTCCTCCACCCTTGGCAAAACCTGCTGTTACCATAGAGATACTTTCCTGCAACCACAGTCTTCCTCTTGTCACACTTTCTACATCTGACTTTCTATATTCCTATCTTCTCAAATCCACATTCGCCTTCCCACATGGGGGCTTACGGAGAGTATTTGGGAAACCACTGCTTATAATAGATCCAGATAAACTCCAAAACTTCCTCAGTCCTTGGGTACACCATCTGATGTCCCAGAACCCCTCAGCCTAACCCAAAACATTACAGAGGTGGAACCCAAAGCAGTGATAGCCATGAGTGTCAGTCTGACTTTTTCTCAGGATTTTGACTTTTCTTTTTCAGAATTTGACTTATTTTTAGAATCCCAACTTTTTCCCCAAAATGTTGCTTCATGCCACATGAAGAGAGATGGGCCAACAGAGCATTGTGACTTTGTCCGAATTACGACTTTTATCTGAATTTTGACTTTTATCTCAAAATGTCGAAATCCGAGTCCGGGTGCAATATGAAGTGATGACACCTGCTTATAAAATACCTCCAGATAAACTTCAAAACTTCCCCAGTCTTGGTGTACAATCATCTGATTCCTCAAGGGGAAAAAAAAGCATGCATTAGTGTCATTACGACTCTAAAAACAGCTCAGAGTTTGAACTCCACCCCGAGGAGTGATAGGCATCTGTGTGAGTGCAGGCTACAGGAAGAGAGCTGGGCAAACAGAGCGTCTCAGTGTCGTGACCGAGGACAGAGACGAGAGACAGCGGCTGCACAAAGCTACCAACGCTACCTCATCAATCCTCCGCTGCTGTCACTCAATCAGTCCGCTCCAACATGCTGACATGGAGAACACAACAACGCACCGAAGCAGGCAAACACACTCCCCCCCCCCCTTCCGTTCTTTAGCTGAATAATAAGTAGATAACACAGCACTTACTCAGGGACTGCTACAGCTTGCAGCTTTTCTCCGAAGCTCCTCAGACGCGGCACCTCCTCGTCCAGTAAGCCCGATCATGTGGGGTCTCCCTGGGAAGCCACCAGCCAGAATGAGAGCTTCGCTGGTTCATCAAATTCGGGGATGTCATCCTCACTGGGGAGGAGGGGAGAGAGAGGAGCCGAGGGGAGAGAGAGAAAGGGAGAGAGATGTGTTGTGGCAGAGACTACAGAGAGCGACAGTGAAATGGTTTGTAGAGTAATGCAGCAGATCACATACTGTAGAGAGAGAAGAAGCTCCCACCTCTCTCTCTCTCTCCTCCCTCACCCGTCCCACCCCCTAACTCCTTCCTCCTCTCCTCGTACTGCAGCAGCCGTCACTAATCACAACGATTTATGCTGTTCGACACACTCAGCTCCCAAACTACTGAACATGATGTCAACGGCTACTCTAACTGTGCGGCTCATTAGAGACTCACCACAGTAACCCTGGAGCACACCTCCATGATGAGCAGAGAGGAAGAGGAGGAGGTGTGCAGCCAGACTCCCTCTCGTCTGCAAGAAGATTTAAGAAGAAGTTCAGATGCTGGCATGAAGGCTGTATACTGTATATGAGATGATGTTTATATCAAGCAAAAATACGTATCTAATAAACAGATAAAGTATATTTTGAGTAAATATTGGTAACTTTATACTGCAATACAATGAAAGTATGCTATCAAAAGTGTATTTGTACCACATGTAGTTAGTACTTTTAATAAATACATCACGGCTAATTTACAGTGTGAGTATCTTAGTACACTATCAATTCAATTAACTGCAGTTTTAAGAGTTTGCAAACGTATTCTGATGCTATGAATATATACTTTCACACCATAGTTTGCTATTTTGGTAAAAAAAAGTAACCAAAAATAGAGAAGAAATATGCATTTACAGTATTTAATCACCCCTTATTAAGTGCAACTTGTTTAATTCCAAAACAAAGTGACATCACACCGTAACACTCATGCTTCTATTGGCTAACGCTCCAACACATCTCTAAGCAGCTAACCAATCAGAGCAGACTGGGCTCTGGTTTCAGACAGAGGGTGAAAAGAGGTGCTGCAGCACAGGCAGTCTGAGGGACATAAAGAGCATGGAGACATGTCCTCTCTAACAGGAGCTTTATAACACCGATCGTAAACCTGTACAGTCTGAATGTCACATATAACCCTCTCACACGTCACTAAATGTTTCACAATAAAAGCTCTGAACACTAACGCAAAGAACTAACTGTAACAGTCAACGAGTTTCCACAGATAACAAAGCATGTTGAAGGTTTACTGCCTCAGTGTGAGCAGTAATACAGACCATGTCCTGTCACCACCTCACAAGGCGCCCCAGTCCGGGCTCACCTCAGGTCCCTGGTCTTTATGCTCAAGTGAGCCAAGTGACACGTCACCGTGATGCAGCACACATATGCACAGTGAGGGATCACACACACACACACACACACGGAAGAACCTTTCTTGGCAAGCGTCAGTACTTCAGCGCAGCAGAAGGGACGGGATGCTCAGAAGGTGAGAGCACAGCGCTGTAGACCAGAGAGTTACAGCACAGGTGAAAAACAGGGTAAAAAAACAAACACATATCAACTTGAAACTTCCTGAGAGGATTACTGACACTGAGAGAATCACCTTTTGCATTGCGAGTGTTATGAAATATTTAATCAAAATATGCAAATCAGGTATTCTCGTGTCAAGTATGAGCTTTTCTGCAAACATTTTCAGAACAGAAAGGAGCACAGTAGTTAACGACGTGTTAAAAAATAGGGTTTTATTTTGCTGACATGTTGAAGTCAAAGGTTTTTACAGAGAGGGCTTTGGATATCGCTTTTGATCACTCCTTAAATCAGAAAAAGCTGCCCTATAAATCAATGTTCTGCATTCTTTTTGTATCAAAGTGTGTATAAATGAGCGTTTGAATGCCGGCCTCTTTGGAAAGCTTCATAATATAGAGAGGAATGAGTGTGTACAGTTTGGTGTGTGTAAGTGCTACTGAAGAGGAGATTTCTGGCTCTCTTATGAGTTGATTACTCCATAAATCAGAAAATACTGTCAAACGCCAAAAAACTAAACCCATTTCACCGTGCATGTTGGATTTTCTTTTTATAAAACAGGCTACAGATTATATGTGATCTAAACCCCTCAATAAATAGAAGAATGAAACTCAAATATGTTGTGTAATTGGAGATTTGTGGTTGGTGAGAGAAAAATGGTCATTTTGAGAAGCAGCTTTGAAAAGGTTTGTATTTTAAAAGCCCAGAAAGTTTTGCAGCTGAATAAACACCTTTAAATAATTAACACCACAATGAAACTTCCCCAGTTCATTACTCGTATGAAGACAATTAAGTTTGGTGTTTCATGTTTTTTTAATTGCTATGTTTAAATATGCAAATGAAGCATTATGTTATGCTAACTTTTGGTGAATTTAGGAGAAAATACAGACATAAAAAGACAAATCGAGTGAAATAAACTCCTGAAATGTGTATTTTTGATGATTTCTTTCCAATAATCTGTAAAGGACACATGTTGTGGAAGTCCAAAAAGCCCAATATCCTGAACAATGTCTGAACCTGCAGTTTCCCACCTTAATTAAACTTGTAAAACTTGTTGAATAACAATGTAGAGTCATGTGTGGGTATGTAGCCCCACAAATTGTCCAGGAACAGATCAAAACTAAACATCTCTTCTACCGTTCTAGCTCAGCTGCTTCATCGTACTTGATTGAGGCGAAAGGATCTGCTTCTGTAATCTAAAAGGGAGATCTGCGTCTGAACACACACACACACACACACACACACACACACACACACACACACTTAAACGCGTCCACACACACACACACACACACACACACACACACACACACACACACTTAAACGCGTCCACACACAGGCCAAGGATGAGGTCGTCGCCACAGAAAGCGTGCATTCAGAGCGAGCAGAGATAAGATCTGTCCAGGGAAACAGCTCAGAATCCGGAGAGAGGTGAAGGTAACACCTCCTATGAGTTGGATCTATAAACGTGCCTATGAAGGTTTTAACCGACTTAAAGGAATGATTATAGATTAAACACTCCGCGGACATGAACAACCACCCAACATCGGAGCTCCAACAGAAATATTGCTCTAAATATTTAATTTAATATTAAAACTTCTCTCTGTATTTATATTTATTTTATATTTGTATCTTATATTTCTTGGACATTTAACTTTGACTTCTTATATTTAAATGAATATCTTGATTTTTTGTATTGCACATTATCACTTGTATCCTTTGTTCCTATAAATAAATATATTTGTTTGTTTGTATTATAATATTTTGTTAAATGCAGGAACTGTCACAAAACCCAATGTCCACTCCTGGATGAATGAAATACTCCGGTTCTGATACGTCTTTATAAAATCCTTTATATTGCTTTATGATTGTTGCTTTAAATCATATAAACCTGTATGAGTGTTTAAACTATAATCACACAGCTCATAACCTGATATAAGAACGTATATTATGCATTATCGACTTCCTTAAGTATCCCTGAGAGAACAAGTGTCTGCTTTTAGATCTGCCCTTACATAATGCAGCGTGTTGCAGGAGAGAGGTTTCCTATCAGCGGTACACTTCTTCAAACCCAGTGCACGGTAAGAGAAGACCAGCTATTACAGGTTCCTGTGCCTCGGATGGAAAGACATGCATGTGTTCTGTATTCTCCTCTGCCACATAAAGGACACCTTCAGAAGTCACAACACTGTCGAACTGCTGGAGGCGGGTCATATTTAATGTAATACCCGAGTCGTTGTGATTTATCGACATCAGGATGAAGTCGGTCGCATGTTGGCGGAGATTTGGAGCATCGGGTTGCATCACGCTGATGTTACCTAGCAACAAGGTACTGTATGTGACTACCAAATCCCAGCTGATCTCGGAAGTACACAGAGGGGTGTGTTCAGAAACATGAGGAGGCTGCACAACTGTTTACATAATCGACCAATCTGCCAATCATTTCTAGATTAATGGATTCAATGATACGCTATTCCTTACACATTCAAACAATGTCCGACTTTGAATTGTGTTATTCTAGTTTACACTCTTCAGTTTTTCATTTTTCACAATTAACTTGTACATATTTGACTTTTTAGTTGTTTATATTTAATGTTTGTTTATTTTCTACTTTTATTTTTCAAATGTGAAATATTTTCCCAATTCTTTAGTAATAAAGTACTGCATATCTTACCAATATTAATAATTTGGTCAGTCAAATGCCAGAAAGTGTCATGGTCCTTGTGTTGTGTTATGTTTTCCCCTCTTGTGTCATGTTTAGCTTCACTTCCTGTCTGTCTGATTGTGTCATTGTGTTCACCTGTTGCCCCTGTGTTTCTCCTCCCCCTTCCAGCTGTCTCTCGTCTTGTGATTACCCATGTGTATTTAGTCCCTGTTTCCCTTTTGTCTGTTGTTCGGTCGTTCTGTCAGGGTTGGGGAAACTGGACCCAAGTGCAGTAAATCAAGGGGAAGCAGGTAAGGGTCCAAACAAAAAGCGAGCTTTATTCAAAATCTGTTGACACGAAGCAAGGGGAACACAGGACATGAAAAACACTTCAGACATGAAGGGCGACAGGAACAGGCAGGTATCATGGACAAGATCAGGGTGGAAATGACGACGACCGACCAACAGACAAAAGGGGAACAGGGACTAAATACACATGGGTAATCACAAGACGAGAGACAGCTGGAAGGGGGAGGAGAAACACAGGGGCAACAGGTGAACACCATGACACAATCAGGCACAGGAGGGAAACACAGACAGGAAGTGAAGCTTAACATGACAGAAGAGGGGAAACATTTCAAAATAAAACACACAGACAAGAGACATGAGACAAGAGACATGAGACCATGAGAGAAAGTCCCAGCAGATGTCTTTAAATGTCTTGTTGTGTCAGTCCAAACCAACACAGATTTCTATAAAACTGAGAAAAGCAATAAAATTCCAAATGTAATTAATTAATGAAATGAAAAATAACGATTAATTGATTACAAATAATAGTATGTGTTATCCTGAGGTGGCTTTCACAACACCCAAGGATACCGTACAGTTAAATAAACACTTTGAAAGGTAAGACACACAAGCATGGCAAACATGAGAGAGACAATCAACGCAGACACGACTCATGGGAATCAACTAATCGTTTAGTTTGTTTGTTGCACCCTTACCTCTTATTCATTTCCAATTCAATACAAAAGTCTCTGCAGTATGCACGCACAATATTATTGATTATAGGAGGAGAAACTATAATCACTTAAGAAAATGCATGTACCAAATAATGGCCAAAACTTTGATCAAGTGGGAAATTCATTGATCAGATATGCAGCCACAACCCTCCTGATTCACCCAGAACACCAGTGTAAAACCACTGCCCTCCTCTGGTGAGACATTCAATCATTTACACATGTTGAGTTCTGTCATGCTGGTGTGAGGCTGGGGTTATCACAGAGGAACACCACTGGAGCTCTGAAGGCTTCTGTTGCATAACAGCAGCTGAACCTCTCAGGAGGGTGTTACATAACCTCTGAATATTAACGCTGATCTGAGACGCTGCTCTACATGCTGCAGACCGACACTAATAAGGGAGATACACTCAGACTCGAGTTAAGGCTGCTTACTCATTTGGTTAATCGTACATCTACCCTTAGTGAAGTATGTTTTACTATGTAAGGGGAAGTGCTATGGTGAAATTACGAGGGCATACACATCCACATTTGTTTATTGGCAGCTTGCAATTAGCTGTAATTCAACTGAAAATATGTCGGTGTCTTCATAATTAAATCTTTTAATTAATAAATTTGGGGCAAAAACTTTATTTTAATTTTTAATTTTTTTTAATTTAATTTTAAAAAGATTTCAAATTTTTTATTTTTTTAAATTTTTTTTTCCAAAAAAAAAGTTTTTATTTGATAAACAAAATCAATAAAAAGATCCCAACTAAATCAATAAAAAATCCCAAAAAAAGTCAATAAATAGATCCAAAAATCAATAAATAGATCCAAACTAAACAATAAATAGTCCCAACTAAATCAATAAATAGATCCCAAAAAATCCAAATTAATTAGACAACTAAACAATAAATAGTCAAAAAAGCAATAAATAGCCAAACTTAAAAAAATAAATAGACCAAAAAAATCAAAAAATTTATCCAAAAAACCCAAAATTAGTCCAAAACCCAAAAAAAATAAATTTTCCCCTAAAACAAAAATTGACCAAACAATCAAAAATTGATCCCAAAAATTGTCAATAATGTCCAAAATGTTTAATTGACAAATAAGTCATAAAAAGACAATAAACTTTAAAAAGATCCAAAAAACAATTTTTGATCCCAAAATAAAATCAATAAAAAGATCCAAAAACAAAATGATAATCCAAAAATCAATAAAAAATAAAAAAAATAGATCAAAATAAAATAAAAATTTTGATTTAAAAATAAATCAAAAATGTAAAAAAGTAATAAATGATAAAAATAAATAAAAGTAAAAAAAATAATAAATAATAAAAAATAAAAATAAAGTAAAACCAAATTAAAAAAGTAAAATAAAAAAACAAAAAATAAAAAATGTTAAATAAACAATAAATAACAAAATTTCAGCAAGGTAGGGGGGGCCTAAGTTGTTGAGGGTCTTGTAGCTGGTGAGTAAGATTTTGAAGTTGATTCTGTGTTTTATTGGAAGCCAATGAAGTTCACGGAGGACAGGTGTGATGTGTTCTCTGGAGCGGGTAGCGGTGAGGAGGCGTGCAGCAGAGTTCTATTTAGGAATCTTAACCATACTTAATCTCCTCTATCTAAAAAAATGGTGTACCCAAAGCAAGCCTCCTTAAGATAACTGAGAATCAGTTGTGTAGCATTGATCGTTATAACAGTCAGCTGGTAGAGTGTGGGTGTAGTACCTCTTCTGTACCACAGAGGGAGCCAGAGTCTATATTACAGAGCAATGAGGGAGAGCTTGTAATGTTTATCTCACCAAGAACATGTGGGGGGGGGCTGTGTGTTCATCACAGCTATGACAATGAGCTACATGCAATAGACTTTCCTAAGGGGACAAAAATGTATTTAATCTACAAAAATTCCCCACCTTTTTTTAAAAGATAAATAATAATAGCATAACAAAAGATTAAAATGGAAAAATTAGATTTAGAAAATGAAATACAAGGAGAATCGTGAAGATTAAAAGCAAGTTGAGTTGTGACAATTGCTCTAAATGAGAAGATATTTAAATAAAGTAAAATATTAATAAATGAATAAAAACTAAGAAGGTAAAGTAAAACACAAAGATGTATTAATAAAGTAAAATATAAAATAATAGAATAAAGACATGTCTAATAACAAATCAAATCCAACAAAAACAATTATAAAAAAAGGAAGTGAGAAACACAAACATAAAACAGTATGAAATAAAAACGTACTACAACATATAACATGTATGTAAAGGGTTCAAAGGGACAGGTTGTTGTTGTTGTTGTTGTTGTTTCCTTGTATTTCCAATCAACTCAACCCCAGCAGCCTTACACTAATAAGGATAATGCAGGGCTGCTAAATTCACTCAGCTTAACGGTTTAAAACGGGGAGGGGTTTGATGTGTTTTGAGGAAATCACCCATTAGCCGGTGCATGGCCCCCACCCCCCCTGGCCCCCCCGGCCCCCCTGAAGCCTTGGACAGTGGAGCAGCAGGATGTGACCCACTTCCTTTGTGCCTTCACTTCATCAGCTCAGGAGGCTTTGTTTGTAATCATCAGTGGAGACCCTCCCCCCCCCCCCCATATCCTGACCTCATCTGTCCTCCTTCCTCTCACACACTCACACACACACACACACACTGGTAAATACATATTGAAGGAGTTGTATTTTAAACCCCTAACCTCTAACCTTAACTCACACTAACCTAAACATAATCCCAACTCTAATCTGACCTTTCTCTGATGGGCTGACCCCAAATTAGCCCCTTACTATATTAGTTACTCTGCAGCATAATTTGTATTTTCAATGTAAAAGTTACGTCAATTGTACATTTCCCCTCTGTGGGACGAATAAAGGGATTCGGATTCGGATGTACATATTTTCTCATTCCTGCAACTTATTTGCACTTATTTTGCATTTAATACACTTTGAATGTCTTTTTCCTTTTAATGTTATGTATATTGTAGGTTAAATTGTTGAAGGAAGGGGGCTTCAATGCCAAAAATACTCTGTAGCTATTGTACATTCAACAATAAAGCCATATTAATCTTTGGATATTTGAAGCTAACTAACAATTACCATACACTTTCACATGTTGACCCCTAATATATTTGAACCCTTTATTGAATCCTCTTGATGCAATTTGTTTATTTCCCAAGTCAGGTCTAGCTTCCTAATGGGCCATTCTGGTCAGAGTAGTTTTTGTATTTTAGCTTCTTAGGGCTACATAGGCTACTGGATCCGACTACCTCCATATATAGAAATACTTTACACTGTTCACTTTGTCACCTTTAATCAACGCTAAATGAGCTTCTTAAAGTAGTTAGGAAGCAGTTTGGGATACTTCAGATTCACCCATACACATCAATTAGCATTATTTAAGCACCTAATATACAGTATTGGTTTTATACTTGAGTGATATCCAGCTTCCTGACGGGCAGATTTGATCATAATAATTTAATATTTCAGCTTCTCAAGTCTAGTCCTTGGATCCTACCGCCTCCGTCTTTAGAAAATAAACCACCTCAAGAACACATTTCTAGTTATTGGTAAACCTTCATTTCTAAGCATCCCAAAATGCTAGCTCTCTTCTTCCGTAGACAGCTAGCATTTTGGGATACTTCCTATTCACCATACACACATCGATTAGCATTATTTTGAATCCCAATATATCGGATTTATATAACTTGTGAAGTACTGAAGTCCTTTTTATCATAGTCCTTTTATATTTGAGCTTCTTCGGGCTACACTGGATCCTCCCAGCGCCATCTTTGGAAATAAACAACGTCCAGCAGTGGCACAGTCAGTAGGGGCTTGGACTGGGAATCAAAGGGTCGCCAGTTCAAGTCCCCGAACAGACTTGGAATATGGAAAGTGGACTGCTACTTGGAGAGGTCCCAGTTCACCTCCTAGGCCCTGCTGTGGTGCCCTTGAGCAAGGACACCTCCAATCCCCCCTCCCCATTGCTCCCCGGGCGCTGCACGATAGCTGCCCACTGCTCCTAGTACTAGGATGGGTTAAATGCAGAGGACCAATTTCACTGTGTGTGCTCTGCTGTGTGCATGCATGTGACATAAAGAGGGTTTCATCCTCCGATTCTATCTATCTATCTACTTGATTAAATGATTCTACATTGCTCACCAGGCTTTTTTGTAATTAGCCTTTAGCGGATGAATGTCAGCCTGATGGCCTGTGAACATGAGGCATAACTAACTGTTGATGCAAGTGTGACATTTCTCCTGTCATGGGTTCAGCTGCCATGGAGGAAAACAGCAATTCAATTCCTGTTCTAACAATTCTGAATATTTGGAATAATCTAATTTGATTCTGTCACATCAAATATATACATAGCATATATCCAGAAATAAATACAATCTACAAAACCAAACTGAATACAGAGGAGAGTAGGGGTTGGGGTTTAGTTTCCATAAAGGTATATAATATTAAAAAACACTAGAGGTTTTCCTCCCTGCCATGTGTTGTCACTTGGTAACATGATACTATTGAAAATAAATACAACTTCACTAAAGAAAATACTACATTTAATGACAATATTCATATAAAATGTAGAGATACTTGTATTTGAGTATTTCCATATTATGCTACAACTGTGTACTTCTACTTCACTACGACTCAGAGGTAAAGGGTGTTCTTTACTCCACTACATTTATCTAATAACTTTATTTTACTCAAGTATAAGATCTCAGTGCTTCTCTCACCTCTTATTTTAACATAATTAGCTTTTTGGCCGCAAAGATGCCGTTAAGCTAGCTAGCACGAGTTGTAAAAGCAACTCATGCTAGCTAGCTTAACGGCTAGCATTAAGTTAGCTAGCTGACGTTTGAGATAGCTAACCGTTAACCAACTGCCGAGAAGGGTTAGCTAGCTGCTACACTACAGGTCTGATTATTACCTTACATGTCGTAAATTCCGCAGTAAGTTTACATTAATTATTGTAGTTAAATTCAGTTGTTCATGCTAAATGTTTTGGTTAGAAATGTGATTTACTTATATACTTGTGATTTACTTGTATTCAGATTAATACTTAGTCATTGTGTTACTCAAGAGTGTGTTACTTCACTTTAATGTTGATTTACTTACTTGTAAGAGGTATGAATCATAACAGACGGTGCGGGCAAAGCTTAGGGGAGCAGCAGGGTGAAACCAGGTCAGACAGAGGACTCACCTACAAAGCAAGAGAGCAGCACAGGTGGGGGCTACGCACATGCAAGGCAAAGGAGAGCAGCACAGGTGGGGGCTGGAGGCAGTCGAGGACAGGGAGACAGAGAACAAAGAATAGAGGACAGGAACTGGTGAAAGGGGAGGAGGTGTGTTGCAAGGTCGTTATGCTCTGTCCACAGATGCTGTAGCGTTTGGTGTGCAGACTGGCTGCATGGGAGGACACCGTGGGAGAGGCAGCAACAATCTGTGCACGCGGGAGACGGAAGGAGGAGATGGAACAATGCCCAAAAGATCAACACTGCCCTAACTGTCTATTTGTGCAAACGTGTATACAAACTGGGCTGAGGGAAATAGAGTCAGTCAGATGTCGTGCCCTGACACTCTCTGTTGTGTGTAGGGACAGTGTGGCCCAGAGCGCTCTGTAAGCTGTGTCTTACTGTGTTCAAGTAAAGCAGGAAACAACTATTTACTAAATATCAAGAGGAGCATCGTTTACCTGCAGATGATGAAGGGCTCTCCATCCAAAGCAGAAGTACTCAGGTCTTGTACTTGAGTAAAGTAGAAGTACTCAGGTCTTGTACTTGAGTAAAGTAGAAGTACTCAGGTCTTGTACTTGAGTAAAGTAGAAGTACTCAGGTCTTGTTCTTGAGTAAAGTAGAAGTACTCAGGTCTTGTACTTGAGTAAAGTAGAAGTACTCAGGTCTTGTCCTTGAGTAAAAGTAGAAGTACTCAGGTCTTGTACTTGAATAAAGTAAAAGTACTCAGGTCTTGTACTTGAGTAAAAGTAGAAGTACTCAGGTCTTGTACTTGAGTAAAAGTAGAAGTTCTCAGATCTTGTACTTGAGCAAAAGTAGAAGTACTCAGGTCTTGTACTTGAGTAAAAGTAGAAGTACTCAGATCTTGTACTTGAGCAAAAGTAGAAGTACTCAGGTCTTGTACTTGAGTAAAGTAGAAGTACTCAGGTCTTGTTCTTGAGTAAAGTAGAAGTACTCAGATCTTGTTCTTGAGTAAAGTAGAAGTACTCAGGTCTTGTACTTGAGTAAAGTAGAAGTACTCAGATATTGTACTTGAGTAAAGTAGAAGTACTCAGGTCTTGTACTTGAGTAAAGTAGAAGTACTCAGGTCTTGTACTTGAGTAAAAGTAGAAGTACTCAGATATTGTACTTGAGTAAAGTAGAAGTACTCAGGTCTTGTACTTGAGCAAAAGTAGAAGTACTCAGGTCTTGTTCTTGAATAAAAGTAGAAGTACTCAGATCTTGTACTTGAGTAAAGTAGAAGTACTCAGATATTGTACTTGAGCAAAAGTAGAAGTACTCAGATATTGTACTTGAGTAAAGTAGAAGTACTCAGGTCTTGTACTAGAGCAAAAGTAGAAGTACTCAGGTCTTGTACTTGAGCAAAAGTAGAAGTACTCAGATCTTGTACTTGAGTAAAAGTAGAAGTACTCAAGTCTTGTACTTGAGCAAAAGTAGAAGTACTCAGATCTTGTACTTGAGTAAAAGTAGAAGTACTCAGGTCTTGTACTTGAGCAAAAGTAGAAGTACTCAGATCTTGTACTTGAGTAAAAGTAGAAGTACTCAAGTCTTGTACTTGAGCAAAAGTAGAAGTACTCAGATCTTGTACTTGAGTAAAAGTAGAAGTACTCAGGTCTTGTACTTGAATAAAAGTAAAAGTACTCAGGTCTTGTACTTGAGTAAAAGTAGAAGTACTCAGGTCTTGTACTTGAGTAAAAGTAGAAGTTCTCAGATCTTGTACTTGAGCAAAAGTAGAAGTACTCAGGTCTTGTACTTGAGTAAAGTAGAAGTACTCAGGTCTTGTACTTGAGTAAAAGTAGAAGTACTCAGATCTTGTACTTGAGCAAAAGTAGAAGTACTCAGGTCTTGTACTTGAGTAAAGTAGAAGTACTCAGGTCTTGTACTTGAGCAAAAGTAGAAGTACTCAGGTCTTGTACTTGAGTAAAAGTAGAAGTACTCAGATCTTGTACTTGAGTAAAGTAGAAGTACTCAGGTCTTGTACTTGAGCAAAAGTAGAAGTACTCATATCTTGTACTTGAGTAAAAGTAGAAGTACTCAGATCTTGTACTTGAGCAAAAGTAGAAGTACTCAGATATTGTACTTGAGTAAAGTAGAAGTACTCAGGTCTTGTTCTTGAGTAAAAGTAGAAGTACTCAGATCTTGTTCTTGAGTAAAGTAGAAGTACTCAGGTCTTGTACTTGAGTAAAGTAGAAGTACTCAGATCTTGTTCTTGAGTAAAGTAGAAGTACTCAGGTCTTGTACTTGAGTAAAGTAGAAGTACTCAGATCTTGTTCTTGAGTAAAGTAGAAGTACTCAGGTCTTGTTCTTGAATAAAAGTAGAAGTACTCAGATCTTGTACTTGAGTAAAGTAGAAGTACTCAGATCTTGTACTTGAGTAAAAGTACAAGTTCTCAGGTCTTGTACTTGAGTAAAGTAGAAGTACTCAGATCTTGTTCTTGAGTAAAGTAGAAGTACTCAGATCTTGTACTTGAATAAAAGTAGAAGTACTCAGATCTTGTTCTTCAATAAAAGTAGAAGTACTCAGATCTTGTATTTGAGTAAAAGTAGAAGTACTCAGGTCTTGTACTTGAGTAGAAGTACTCAGATCTTGTACTTGAGTAAAGTAGAAGTACTCAGATCTTGTACTTGAGTAAAAGTAGAAGTACTCAGATCTTGTACTTGAGTAAAAGTAGAAGTACTCAGATCTTGTACTTGAGTAAAGTAGAAGTACTCAGATCTTGTACTTGAGTAAAAGTAGAAGTACTCAGGTCTTGTACTTGAGTAAAGTAGAAGTACTCAGATCTTGTACTTGAGTAAAAGTAGAAGTACTCAGATCTTGTACTTGAGTAAAAGTAGAAGTACTCAGATCTTGTACTTGAGTAAAGTAGAAGTACTCAGATCTTGTACTTGAGTAAAGTAGAAGTACTCAGGTCTTGTACTTGAGTAAAGTAGAAGTACTCAGGTCTTGTACTTGAGTAAAGTAGAAGTACCAGAGTGTAGGAATACTCTGTCACAGTGAAAGTATTCTAAATGTTCCTCCAGTGAAAGTAGAAAGTACTCTCCTCTAAATGTACTTAAAGCAGCGACAGTAAAAGTAGTCATTGTCTGATTGGTCCATTTCAGAATAATATCTCTGATATGTTTTATAATGATTGATCATTAAAGTGTTCTCAGAGCTGGTAAAGGTGCAGCTAGTTCTAATGGCTTTGTATACTGCAGGGTAGCTGCTGGATTTACTGCAGGGGAACTACAGTCTGATTTAAGGGAGATTATATTTACCTTCATTCATCCAGATCTGTAAAGGGATTAAATACATGTAGTGGAGTAGAAGTACACAGTAACATCAAATTGTCAGTTATCAAAGCAACATAAACAACTCTGTGGAGCTGTGAGTGACCTGCTGGAGATAAAGAATAAGCACTGGTTAATGTAAATGTTAATGCATGTGGTTTCATATCACAGGTTGTTATTCACGATTTCTGACGATAGGTGCTGCATCACTTCCTATAACCCCTCTTCACGTGCTCTTTACTGGATGTCACAGATGTGTGTGAGAAGCACCAAAATATGGCGCTATCATTTTCAGCCAATGAGCTGCTCGCTTGTAACAGGTTGCAGCTGACGTCACTACCGTGGCGGGACCGCGCATCTGAGACTAGAGAGCTGTGTGAGAGCGACGAAGCATCGGGGTCGCGCTCATCTGTTTAGCAAATGCCCCCGGTGTAACAGGCCGATCATCAGTATGTGGGACCCGGGACCTCGAGGTGGGATGGACCCTGACCGACCGAGGAGGTTCATACCGGGATAAAGGAATACATTTTGTCCGGACAATAACAAGCAGCTCTCCGCAGAGGAGGCGCTGTTTGCTGGGATTCAATCACAGCCTCTGAGTCGCGGCTTAACTACAGGAGACGCGAGTTTATAATCTGGATCCAGCTCAACTTGAGAATGTACGAATGATGGATGAAATGTCGATTACCAGCCGGTCCGGGAAGCCCAACCCTGGCAGAGCAGGGGGGGTGCATCCGGAGTGAGATCCCTAATTTCTGCTCCTCCAATGTCCACATTCTGCCTGGACCTGCAGACTGTGGTTTCAGCACCACTGGAGCTGGACAGCGACTGCATGGAGCCCCGGGCTGTCGGAGCTCAGGAGCCCGGCTTCCAGGGTCTCCCTCTGCGGCACGCCGGCTCCGGAGGCCTCGGCATGGCCTTGGAGGAGGAACTGGCCATGCTGGCCGGGGAGCAGGGCGACCAGGAGGAGCTGCCCGACCCAGAGACGCCTGCGCTGGGGCACAACGCAGACCTGCTGTCGCTCTTCCGTCAGAAGGAGAAAGACTTGGTTTTAGCTGCTAAACTCGGCAAAGCACTGCTGGAGAGAAACCAAGACTTGACCAAGCAATATGAGAAAATGCACAAAGATCTCAACGACAAATTGGAGGTAAACGAAGTTAAGAATGTTGTAATGCTCTTTATGCTTTGTCCTCAAAATGCCATAATCCTGGAGTCAAGTTTGAGCCTTCACAGAATAAACAAACTCCAGTTTCACAACAAACGCTGCTCCACGCTCAGCCTGCAGAGGAGCACCTAGCATGGTGCACAGTGTCTCCATGTACTTACACTGAACGTGCTTTAAGATCTCTTACAGTGAGCTACTGCCTGGCTAAAATGCGGTGTGTAAGGAGTAATTATAGCACACTGTAAATCTACTCTGTTATAGTCCTGCATGGAAAATGTTAACTCAAGTAAAAGTAGGAAAGTATAATCAGCTAAATGTACTTTAAGTGTCAAGAAATGATATTATAAACAACACAACAATACATATTTGAAAAGTATTTTAAACATTTTAAATGTATAATAAATAAATATAAAATAATAAAAACATTTATTTGAAAATGATTTGATTATTTATATGACATTGTTTTTTAAATAAGTAAATCAAGTAAACTGTTATTTTATAATGAGCCTACTTTACCTAATTCAGAAAAGTGTGGTAAAGTATTGAACAAGTACAGTACACTACAAATGTAGTACAAGGTACCTTATGCAGAAACATCTCAAATAAAGGATGAAAAACACCAGAGAAACCTAAAACTATTCAAATATCATGTTAGAAAAAACACTTAACTTTGCCCTTCATATGTAAAACACAAGACATAAGTATAATCTGATTTAATGACATTTTATAAACCCTCAAAACTGTTTTGATGTATTTATTTTAAGGTAAAGTCAGCAACATATTTCCCTTTGAATTGTGTCAAATTGAGTAGAAGTAAACAATGGCAGTAAATATCATAAGATAAGATATGAATCACTTTATTGATCCCAGACTGTTTGTGTTACAGCAGCAAAGTACAATACCAGTCAGTGCACAAGTTATAATAAATAGCAAATAAGAACAAAACAAATTAACCAGAATTATAAATATATATATATTTATACAGTTGGACTATGAACATTAACAATCAGTCGGACAAGAGTACAAGTGAGTACAAGTGAGTACAAGTGAGTACAAGTGAGTACAAGTGAGTACAAGTGAGTTAAATGTGTACTTGGGTACATTCCACCGCTGTGTGTATACAGTACAATGCCTGCAGTTCAGATGAGCTTTTGTTCTTCCTGTTTTTTAAAAATCCTTCACACACACCAACACGTGGCGTGAGAAAAACACAAAGACTAATCCTGATCCTTCAGGGCCTCCGTACATCTGCTCTGCTCCGTGATCCAGATCCTCCTCCTGCTGCAGGGAATAATCTGCCTCTTAATATCAAAGCTAATATCAAACTCCTCTTATTGATGCTTTTAAATCACTGCTCCTTCTCTAGCTGCTCTCAACGTGGATACTCAGACGAGAAACATGCATATGTCTTTAAAATAACTATCAATAACCACTGGAATATTTACTTAATTATTTTACTGTTAGAAATTGTTTGTTTAATTATCTATTAACCTGATTTTAATGATGGTTATAATACACTGCTGTTTGGCCAGATGCTTCAGGGTTTAACCCTAAACACACCAACCCCCCCTCTGTGCAGCTGTCCATTAGTGTCTCTACTTTCCCACCCTTAAGCCTACAATGTGTTGGAGCTCTAGCCAATAGCAGTGTGAGTGTTCCATACTGATGTCACTGTGATCAGGAAGTAAACAAAGGAGTCCAACGGAGGTGTTTCAGGCAGGCGGGGAGTGTGTGGGAGAGAGATTCCTTCTGGAGGGAACACCAGACTATTTACATGCGCTAAAACCTAAGGAACAGAAAAAGGGAAACCCCATGAAGCAGAACAGGGCCTCTTTAATGATTTATTGGAGGTAGTCTCTGTAGAATTAGGTCAATACTTTTAATCAAATTAAGGTTTACCATAACCCCCTTTCTCCCCTCGTCCACATGCAGCACTTGGAGCAGGAGAAGCACGAGCTGCGTCGGCGTCTGGAGAGTCGAGAGGGGGAGTGGGAGGGTCGCGTGGCGGAGCTGGAGACGGACGTCCAGCAGCTGCAGGGAGAGCTGGAGCTGCACCAGCTGCAGCTGAGGGAGACCGACCGGGACAAGGGCAAGGCCATCAGAGAGCTGTCCGAACAGAACCACCGACTGCTGGAGCAACTCAGCAGGGTGAGTGTGTGCGTGTGTGTGTGTGTGTGTGTGTGTGTGTTTGGCCTACTTCTCCAGGAAGGTTGGGAAGATTGGCTGCAGGAATGAGTCCTTAATCCTGGAGATGAGTCAACGTTTTAGCACTTCCTCTTCCCTTGTTTATATGTCAATGAACTGAAGTCATGCAAACAAAATGCACGGCTAAATATAGTCGTCACCTATGTCCTGGTGTAGATTAGATCAGACTGAGGTGTTTTACTGAGCTTCTGTCCAGGGAATAATTAACTGTAGCTACAAACGCTAGGACTTTTAGCCTCTTCAGTCCATATCTGCTGCCAATCCCAGTCTCTCTGTTCGGCCTGGAGTCCTCCACTGCCAGTCCTGAGCTCTGCTTTATGTATTTATGATTCAATATCAGGCCTTTCACAATACCTGCTCTCAAAATGACCTGCCAATATGCAGTGTGCCGTCTGATCATTCTGCATTATTCAGACACGAGACCCTGAAAGTCCACTTCTATATTTATGAGTTAGCAAAGTTCAGAGGAGGAGAGGCAGCAGGAGGAGGAGGCTCTTCTGTCAGAAGGCAAACTGTAATGGGACTGGAGTGGCCCGAGGACAGGCGGGGGAGACTGTACACACACTCACACACACTTAGACACTGGGTGGAAGGTTGCTTAAAGCAGCATTAAGACCATGTGACACGGTGACTCAAAGCCCAGACTAATGCTGCAGGGATGACGTGTTTTTGTAGGCCGACCCTGAAGGCAGCATCTCTCTGGTTCCTTCCACAAAAGCGCTATTGTGCTTTTTGGGCTTTTCCCTCTCCTGTAGTGGTTTATGTGCATGTAAATGGTCTGCAAAGACTAAAATCCCCACAAAAAGGACCTAGAATGTGCACTTAATAACAGTGTACATGCCCTGTGTTGAGGGTGGAGGAGGAGGAGGAGGATTTCAACCCCAGCTCTCCGTCTCTTCTTGATCAGATTAAATCAGCCACTTAGAATAATTAAACTGCATTTCATTTCATTAAGCCTGGGTGTGGGAATCTATTTTTTCCTGAATGTGCACTATTTTGTTTCTGGAGGGAGCGTATTATCTCCGGTCTTTGAGAAATATATGAGATTTAATTCACTTTATTGATCCAGATCCCCCCCCCACTCTATCGTTTTTTATGCTCTATTTGATCTCTTATTTATCTCTTATATTCTCCTTCTCTTTCTCATATTTAAATCCTTCATTCACTCTTATCTTATCTCTTATTTAATTCTTATTTTATCCTTCTTTCTTCCTAATTTCCTCTTTCTTCTTTCTCTCTAATATTATTCTTATTTATCTTTTATTTAATCATGTCATATTATCCTTCTAAACCTCCCTTTTATTTGGATTTTAACATGATTTTGTACAGATTTTAGACATCTCTTCTTTCTTTCCTTGAAGCCCAACTATAGAAAGACATTTATTCAGAATGTTTTGAGTTTACTAACACTTGTTTGTTAGTGAAATCATTATTCATATTTAAAGAAAGTCTTAGGGCCATGTGTGGTTTTTAATCTACCAACAATAAACATATATACCTGCTTAAAAAATCCTTTATGAATTCCTCAGTATGTTAAGAGCTTATTTATGCATTTCTGTATTCCATTTTTTGTCCTTCATTTATACCACCTACAGTAAAGCAGCCCCCCCCCCCCCCCAATCTATTTAGTAATCTTCACATATTCTTACATTGGCTGCAGAGGATGACCTTGACAGTCAGGTTTCTGCACAGGAAGTGAGGTCACTCAGTGAGATGCAGCTCTGACGGGATTAGCTGTAATCCGGACTGAAAGCCTCACCATATGCATTCAGTCAGGAACCAGAACCAGTCCGTACTCTGCCTGATTAAGTACAGCAGGTAGTGTGTGTGTGTGTGTGTGTGTGTGTGTGTGTGTGTGTGTGTGTGTGTGTGTGTGTGTGTGTGTGTGTGTGTGTGTGTGTGTGTGTGAAATGTGATACTTTTCTAACTCTGTATTTTTCTATAGATGTTTTAAAATGTTTTTATTGGATATTTTTGCTTCTTCTTCTTCTTATAAATATTATATGTTATTTAATATTTTACATATTTTCTTCTATATTCTTTTTTATATAATTATTTTATAATATTTTATTTTATTTGACATCTTACTTTAGCTTCTAAAACAGATGCAGTCGGCCAAAGTTATTTTAACCGATCGGAAAATAAGGCTCTAGTAAAGCACAGCTGATAATGGCATTGGTATCACAGACACCCCCCACCCCCCCCCCCTGTATACTGGCTGATAACTGTGTATATTAAATGGTTCCCATCACTGACGCTGGGGTTCAAAGAGAGAACCTGTAATGAGATCAGAGCTGCGGGACGACCTTTCTGTGATGTCATTACCTGCAGCCGTCTGATTTACTGCTCAAATCATCTCTGATTAACCGCTGTCTGCAGCCCCCAGACCCTCATCAGAGCTGCTGCTGTGAGGATGAAGACCCGGAGTAATTCCCACATTTGTAACAGTTTGAAAACAAAGGTGTGTGTGGCACCTTTTACTCTTATTGAGCACATCCTTTTGTCAGAATCAGAAAACCTTGATAGAAGGGGGAATGGGTTTGTCAAGTTAAATAAAATACAAAGAAGAAGAAAGTAAGATTTGTACATTTGTAGATTGTGTTCCACAAAAAATACAAAAATATAAATGTATTCCATTTAATACGAATGAACAAAGAAAACACAAATAGGTTAGTCTTGTTGTTCCTGCTCTCTGATTGGCTCTTGTTGTCCCTGCCCTCTGATTGGCTCTTGTTGTTCCTGCCCTCTGATTGGCTCTTGTTGTCCCTGCCCTCTCATTGGCTCTTGTTGTTCCTGCTCTCTGATTGGCTCTTGTTGTCCCTGCCCTCTGATTGGCTCTTGTTGTTCCTGCCCTCTGATTGGCTCTTGTTGTCCCTGCCCTCTCATTGGCTCTTGTTGTTCCTGCTCTCTGATTGGCTCTTGTTGTCCCTGCCCTCTCATTGGCTCTTGTTGTTCATGCTCTCTGATTGGCTCTTGTTGGTCTTGCTCTCTCATTGGCTCTTGTTGGTCTTGCTCTCTCATTGGCCTTTGTTGTTCCTGCTCTCTGATTGGCTCTTGTTGTCCCTGCCCTCTCATTGGCTCTTGTTGTTCCTGCTCTCTGATTGGCTCTTGTTGTCCCTGCCCTCTCATTGGCTCTTGTTGTTCATGCTCTCTGATTGGCTCTTGTTGGTCTTGCTCTCTCATTGGCTCTTGTTGGTCTTGCTCTCTCATTGGCCCTTGTTGTTCCTGCTCTCTGATTGGCTCTTGTTGTCCCTGCCCTCTCATTGGCTCTTGTTGTCCCTGCCCTCTCATTGGCTCTTGTTGTCCCTGCCCTCTCATTGGCTCTTGTTGTTCCTGCTTTCTGATTGGCTCTTGTTGTCCCTGCCCTCTCATTGGCTCTTGTTGTCCCTGCCCTCTCATTGGCTCTTGTTGGTCTTGCTCTCTGATTGGCTCTTGTTGGTCTTGCTCTCTCATTGGCTCTTGTTGGTCTTGCTCTCTCATTGGCCCTTGTTGTTCCTGCTCTCTGATTGGCTCTTGTTGTCCCTGCCCTCTCATTGGCTCTTGTTGTCCCTGCCCTCTCATTGGCTCTTGTTGTCCCTGCCCTCTCATTGGCTCTTGTTGTTCCTGCTTTCTGATTGGCTCTTGTTGTCCCTGCCCTCTCATTGGCTCTTGTTGTCCCTGCCCTCTCATTGGCTCTTGTTGGTCTTGCGCTCTCATTGGCTCTTGTTGGTCTTGCTCTCTCATTGGCTCTTGTTGTCCCTGCCCTCTCATTGGCTCTTGTTGTCCCTGCCCTCTCATTGGCTCTTGTTGGTCTTGCTCTCTGATTGGCTCTTGTTGGTCTTGCGCTCTCATTGGCTCTTGTTGGTCTTGCTCTCTCATTGGCTCTTGTTGTTCCTGCTCTCTGATTGGCTGTCCCTGTCAGTGCGTGTTATGTAATCCTGTCCTCCATTGAAGTCTAGACGAGCGTCGTTCAGTGGAAACGACGAAAGGAAAACACCAGAAGCTCCGAGACCACCTGCCGCCGCTCCACCAATCAAACATCTCCATGGTTGCTATGACTACGTGTGACATGCAAATTGGTTGTCCCTGTGTTGCTGTTACCATGGGAACGTGCTCTGGGATACAGATACAGTTTTTGGGGGGTTAGCTTTAAAAACACCGGGGGAGCACCTGCAGACGTGTGTGAGGGACGATGACGCAGAGAAAAACCCCGGGGTTAGTTTCACTTTGAAGTGAACGCTCAGGGGGAGGGCCAGGGTTCTGTCTGAACCGTGCGCCCTCAAACCAGATACAGATTTCTCCCGTAACATGTTAAAGTGATGCCAGAGAACAATCTCTCTGTTGGTCAGAAAGGGTCTAATGAGTCCAGAGATATGGAGATGGGGTCAGATGTCTGGTCAGACGGCAGAGACAGCTTACGGAGAGTAAAGAGGGGATGGATGTCCGGTGGGTCTGCCGGGGACGAGTGGCAGGCAGCAGGCTGACACTGAGACTGAGATTTCTGATCCTTTCTTTACTCTCCTTTTTTCTGGAGAGGAATTAAAGGAACTGGAGCTCTGGATCTATTTGTTGTTGGAGGTGCAATATATGACTCAGCAGCTTTAAGACGTGAAGACACTATTATTTTCAGCTTCGCTCTGATGCAGGATTTACACCTGAGAGTGGGCGGGGCCTGAATTTTGGCGGGAAGTGTCGTTAGCACCTCATGCTACATTTGAGTAGAAAAACCCTGCTGTTTTTCTCTGGTAACCGTGTGGTTGACATCAATAGTGTTTCCGCTCCGTAACTTTTTTCTTGCTTTGTTTAAAACCGTGCGTAACTCCTGACGTCACCGCGCTTTTAGCTAACACGCTTTAGCTCCAGCGTGTTAGCCAATAAACCTGTAGCAATATCTAGCTCCTTTGGAGAAAATAAGTAATGAATAATAAGCACTTCTGAAATGGAGTTTTGTAAGATTTAAGTCGATTCAGAATGTCACTCTGATGGTCGGGGTGCGGTCTAAGCCCTGTAAGTCCTACCCTAGCATCCTGTCATGTTGCATAAGTGTCCCCTGGGTTTAGCAAATTGAGTTTCCTCGCTGTAAAGACGTGTCTCTCTGCTGCTCTGGGTTTATCCAGGAGAATGATGTGTCTCTGTTGGTCCCGTCATGATGATGAATCTGATCCTGGATCTGAGTTGATCCCAGGATATACAGCTCTGACAATACTGTGCCAGTGGGTCAGATGTGACTACACTACAGCTGCATCTGACACACACACACACACACACACACACACACACACACACACACACACACACACACACACACACACACACACACACACACACACACACACACACACACACACACACACACACACACACAAGAAGACACTATAATTAACAATGTGAAATGCAGCCTCTAGGGGGCAACACACACAGCTGCCTCTGTGTGTGTGTGTGTGTGTGTGTGTGTGTGTGTGTGTGTGTGTGTGTGTGTGTGTGTGTGTGTGTGTGTGTGTGTGTGTGTGTGTGTGTGTGTGTGTGTGTGTGTGTGTGTGTGTGTTGTTGCATAAGAAAAAGTATATGTTTCTTTTATGGGACACGTTCAATTTGAAACTAAACACAAAAGGCACCAATTTAAGTTAACAGTGATGCTTTATGTCTCTGTCTCTCTCTGTCTCTCTCTCTCTGTCTCTCTCTCTCTCTCTCTCTCTCTCTCTCTCTCTCTCTGTGTGTGTGTGCAGGCTGCAGACGTGGAGAGGCAGCTGTCCACTCAGGTGAACTCTTTACGGGACGACTTCAGGGAGAAAAGCCTATCCACCAGTCAGCACATGACCCGACTAGAGACTCTACAGGCAGAGGTGAGCGGCTTCACGCATACACACACACACACACACACACACACACACACACACACACACACGGAAAAATCTTCATAAAACACAAAAGTATGATAAAACACTCTTTATTTTGCACACATACATTCAGTGCAGCACATAGCGAAATTGGAGCTCTGCATTTAGCCCATCCTAGAACTAAGAGCAGTACGCAGCTATTGTACAGTGCCTTGCCCCAGGGCACTTCAGCAGTGACCAGGAAGTGAACTGGAAGCTCAGCTTCAGACTGAGTCACTGCCACCGAATTCAGACATGTGTGTTCTGTGTGAGTTTAACCCCCCATGCAGGGTCCTCTCTCTCAGCTGTTGGATTACTCTCACACTTCTCTCCCTCTCTGTCTGTACTCCCTTTCTCACCCTCCCTCTCCTCCCTCCCTGTTGTTGGAGCAGCAAGGGCTAGAAGTGAGTGACCTCCCGTCTGTCTGCATGCTGCATGTGACGTCTCCTAAAATAATATAGATATTTATATTCTTATTTTTATTATTTGTAGAAAAATGTCAATAAAAGTTAAAAAATATACAATTTTAAAACAGAAATAACAAAAATAAAAATATATTATAAAAACTAATAAATAAATAAAAGATATAAAATGATAAGACAGATGTTATACATTTATTTTAACCATAACATTTGACATTTTTAAAACATGCCTGTTCTGGGAGCTGTGTTGTAATGTGTCCCTTATGATAAGCCTGATAGTAACAAACACAGTCAGAGAGCACAACAACAACAACAACAACAACCTCAGAGCAGCAGGGAAGATTTCCCCGAGCTTCTCTTCAAAGCAGTGCAGAAACTCCCAGACTGCACAGCGGTGAGGAGAGGCTCTGCTCTATATTTAGCAGAAACACTGCATCGTCTGGAGCTCCGGCTCTCTGACGCTGCGTGTGACGAGCAGGCGGTTTCTAACCTGAAAACAGACGCTGGAATTATCCAGGAGCTGTGAGTGTGCACGCTCACATCGATGGAGACCAGTGATCCACATGTAAGTGGGTTACAGGATGTGGGTCAGAGCAGGAGGATAGAAATAAAGAACAGACCCGCCGTCAGAGTGGGGTGTGCTCCGGCAGCTGCAGGGGGACGTATTTATAGATAAACTGGAATTGAAATGTGACTCTAAAACACAACAAATAGCATGTTGAAGTAAAAAAGGAGCTTATTTTTAACCCTCCTTTTGAACAAAACACAAACATGCAGGGATAAAATGAACACACAAGAAATAAAAATTGCCTAAAAATAATTGCAATTATAAAGACTGAAAATAATACAATCAAATTGAACTGAACACAAATGGCATTAATTAAAAAAAACTGTATTTATGTAAAACCTTATGTACATGAAGAGGCCAAAGAAAAAACAGACCATCAATAAATAAAAATAGGTGCAATTTTCTAAATAAAATGTTTAAAATATTTAAATTAAATGAGATTACTGGGAATAAATTACGTGAAGAATGTTGATTAAAGGTTAGGAACAAACATTTCTAAAAAAAGATGGAAAAATATTTTAAAAACTATTTAAAGACCTAAATGAATGACAATAATAATAAAAACATAAAGTGTTGGAAATAAAAAATGAAAGGTATAAAAATTGATTTAAAAAGGAATAAATTCATAAACCAATTTAAGATAAAATACTGACTCAAAAGAGAAGTTTTAAAGTTCTTTTAAATGCTTTTGCACGGGGTTATAAAAAAAAGACAATGTAAATAATTAGCCATTTAAAGGTTAAACACTCAGGCTCTAACGTTACCCCACATATCTAAAAAACTGATTTAAAAGTTTAGTTTTTAATGAAGTTTAAATGCATTTTTCATCTGATACTCTGTTTTTTTTACTCTCTGAGTGTGTTGTGCTGCTAGACTTGAGTTGAAGGCTGTTGCACGTTGCATGTTGTTGCTGATATGAAACTCTGTGCTACAAATCACTGAGAGGTTCCTGCAGACGCCTACAGCAGCACACATTCCTCAGGACAGGGGGAGTGAGGCTTATCTTGTGTAAGAGCCCAGCGTTCCTCAGAGTCAGAAATAAAACAACATTTAGCCGTAAATCAGATCCACCGCTGCCCCTCCGCCCGCTGGGCTCCGGGGACTGAACAACAGTTTATATTCCTCACTGAGTGGTGGTGGTGTGTGTGTGTGCAGATTAAGATGCTGTCGGAGAGGAAGATGGAGCTGGAGCACCGGCTGCACGCCATGCTGGAGGAGAACGAGCTGCTGCAGACCTCAGTGGACGACCTGAGGGAGAGGACGCTGCTGCTGGAGAGGCAGAGCCACGACAAGGACCTGCAGGTACACACCTACACTATTGAGATACTTTATTTTCAGGGGAAATTCAAGTTTTACTTCCACACACTAACAGGATCTATAGTAGGTATAATAGGTAGTTGTGGGTCAAGAACACCTCGGCAGGGCCCAGGAGATGAACTTGCACCTCTACAGCAGTTCAAAGCGGGACTGGAACCGGCGACCCTTTAGTTCCCAAGCCAAGTCCCTACAGACTGAGTTACTGCCATCCTACAAAAAAATGATAGAGTAATAAAATAAATAAATACATAAGAAGTAAAAAAGAAGTACATTTAACATATTTGTGTAGTATTTTATCACGTGATTGCAGATACAGAGACAACAGACAAATAAAATGTACAAAATTAAAAAAAAGACAGATGAGCAAATACTACAGGGACACAAAGACAGTATTGTGTGTGAGTGTGTGTGTGTGTGTGTGTGTGTGTGTGTGTGTGTGTGTGTGTGTGTGTGTGTGTGTGTGTGTGTGTGTGTGTGTGTGTGTGTGTGTGTGTGTGTGTGTGGTGTGTGTTTGTGTTTGTGGGATGGGAACAATGGGTGTGTGAGAGGCGTAGACCGAGGCTCTGGTGTAATATAAGACATAAAAACCTGTATGTATATTTATATATGCAATACATTTTGTTTTCTGTTTATTTGCAGAGAACAGAGAGCAAAAGAAAAACTAAAAATGAAAATGTTTTCAAATGTTATTTATGTAAACAAACATGAATAAAAATAACTAATAATAATTTTAGGAAATGTTGTAAAAAAATAATTAAAATGAACTTTTTTCTTCATTTTGCATTAAATCTAAACTCCCTGTATCGTGTGTGTGTGTGTGTGTGTGTGTGTGTGTGTGTGTGTGTGTGTGTGTGTGTGTGTGTGTGTGTGTGTGTGTGTGTGTGTGTGTGTGTTCAGCTGCGTCAGAGCCATGCGCAGCTGCAGGAGGCGCAGCTGTCCCACCGGCAGCTGAGCGCCCGGCTGCAGGAGCTGACGGAGGAGCAGAGCCTCCTGCCTCCCTCCTCCAGCCTGCTGTGTGAGATCGAGCAGAGCATGGAGCAGGAGGAGCAGGAGCAGGAGAGGGAGCAGGTGACTGAAGCTGGATAACAAGTTGGTAAATGTGGTGATAAAAGCTTGAAAACTAAACCCACTGGTTTCCTGTGTGCAGCTGCGCCTCCAGCTGTGGGAGGCGTACTGCGAGGTGCGCTCGCTCTGCTCTCACCTGCGGGGGAACGACGTCACCGACTCGGCGCTGTCCACCGACTCCTCCATGGACGAGTCCTCGGAGACGTCCTCAGCCAAAGACGTGCCCACAGGAAGTCTCCACACCGGACTGCTGGAGCTCCGGAGACTCACCCAGAACCTGCTGGACGGAAACGAGTCCACGGTAAGGAATGGAAAAACATGAGCCCAGTCTGCTCTGATTGGTTAGGCTCTGTTCTGATTGGTCAACAACTTGGAGATGTCCCGCCCCTTAGACTATGTCGCTATGTTCCAGCTGTAAAAAAAAAGGAGGAATTTTAGCCTTTGCAGACCATTTACATGCACCAAAACATATAAAACACACTACAGGAGACGGAAAACCCCAAAAGAATAACGGACACCCTTTAATAAAAAACGTGTGTGTGTGTGTGTGTGTGTGTGTGTGTGTGTGTGTGTGTGTGTGTGTGTGTGTGTGTGTGTGTGTGTGTGTGTGTGTGTGTGTGTGTGTGTGTGTGTGTGTGTGTGTGTGTGCAGGGCTCGCGGCGCAGCGACGAGGAGGCTCTGGAGGAGGTGAGAAGGCTAGGGGAGGAGCTGAGAGAGGTGAGAGATCTGTACGAGGAGGAGCAGCACAAAACCCACAGCAACCAGGAGGAGGTGCTGCAGCTGCACAACCAGGTACCTGCACCTCTGAACAGCTGGAAAATAAAAGGGATTTCCTGATTTAGGATGAGTAAAGGTCATTAAATCTAATGTAATCTGTTCCCCCGTGCGTCCTGCAGGTGGCGCTGCTCTCTGTAGAGATGCACTCTTTACGGGAGGACAACGAGCGGATCAGGGCGATGTCTGAAGTCCGGGAGCCGAGCGAGCAGCTGCAGACCGCCATCAGAGACCGGGACGACGCCATTGCCAAGTACGAGCTACATGCTAACTCCCAATAAACTTCATCAGATTACAGTTTAACAGATAATTCCATTTAAGACAACTGAAGTATTTATAGTTTGGCAATAGTTCTAACACTGTACTTCAAAAATTCCATTTTACTAACAAGTTTCTAAATGAGACTGCTAAAAGTCATCAAGCACAACATTAGCCTCCTTTAGCTTAGCGGTGGTGACGTGAAGTCATGTGACCGTGCTGTAGTTCCTTTATAGCCCAACATTAGCCGCCTTTAGCTTAGCGGTGGTGACGTGAAGTCATGTGACCGTGCTGTAGTTCCTCTATAGCCCAACATTAGCCTCCTTTAGCTTAGCGGTGGTGACGTGAAGTCATGTGACCGTGCTGTAGTTCCTTTATAGCCCAACATTAGCCTCCTTTAGCTTAGCGGTGGTGACGTGAAGTCATGTGACCGTGCTGTAGTTCCTTTATAGCCCAACATTAGCCTCCTTTAGCTTAGCGGTGGTGACGTGAAGTCATGTGACCGTGCTGTAGTTCCTTTATAGCCCAACATTAGCCGCCTTTAGCTTAGCGGTGGTGACGTGAAGTCATGTGACCGTGCTGTAGTTCCTTTATAGCCCAACATTAGCCTCCTTTAGCTTAGCGGTGGAGACGTGAAGTCATGTGACCGTGCTGTAGTTCCTTTATAGCCCAACATTAGCCTCCTTTAGCTTAGCGCTGGTGACGTGAAGTCATGTGACCGTGCTGTTGTTCCTTTATAGCCCAACATTAGCCTCCTTTAGCTTAGCGGTGGTGACGTGAAGTCATGTGACCGTGCTGTAGTTCCTTTATAGCCCAACATTAGCTTTGTACTTCAAAAGTCAAAACGTAACTTAATATGTGGAGATGGTGGTGTGTGTGTGTGTGTGTGTGTGTGTGTGTGTGTGTGTGTGTGTGTGTGTGTGTGTGTGTGTGTGTGTGTGTGTGTGTGTGTGTTGCAGGAAAAAGGCGGTGGAGATGGAGCTGGCGAAGTGTAAGATCGACATCATGTCTCTGAACAGTCAGCTGCTGGACGCTATCCAGCAGAAACTCAACCTGTCGCAGCAGCTGGAGGCCTGGCAGGTGGGTCACAGCTCACACGCCTGTTCAACCAGGCAGAGTAGAATATATGATATTGTAGGTATTGGATTACTTTGAAGTCATAGAAAATAGGTTTTCAAAAAGTTATTTCAAAAAGTCAGCAGAGCAGCGACTCACTGATGTTTTGTTATAAATGAAAATAGCCAACAGTTTATAATTCATTTAATCTCATCAAGAGAAAACCTGATCCTCCTCTGATGCTCGTCCTTGATGTGTGTCCCTATATGTAGGACAGTGTGTGTGTGTGTGTGTGTGTGTGTGTGTGTGTGTTCCCTACCCCTCCTCTGTAACTAGCAGCTCTCTCCTCTCTCTGCCCCCCCCACAGTTTGCCTCCTCAGGGCTCTTTACTGTTTGGCTCTTGTGGTTTCTGATCTAGTGGCCTTTTCTCAGCTTCCGTACCACCCCCCAACCCCCCCTGTGGTACTCCCCCTCCCTCCTGCCTTAGAGGTGAGCTCAAGCCATCTCGCCGTACCACCCCCCCCCCCCCCTTCCACCCCATTAAACCTACTATAAACCATGCTGAGCCATTCCACGCCACGGTGACCTGTAACAGGACAACCGCTCATCCAGCTTCTCTCTGTGAGGATATTACAGGAATACTTCGTGACAAAATTATTCAAACTTTAAAACTGCAAAACTTTTCAAAAATATGAAATTTAAAAAACTTTCAAAATGGACTTTATCAAAAAAAAAAACGGAGAAAAAAAACGACCTAAATTTCTCAAAATTCCCTTATTTTAAGAAATATATTTTACACTCCTACAGAGTCACACTGACTTCCCTCCCCCCTTCATTTCTTGAGAAAAGCATTTTCCCCTAAAAACCAAAAGATGTAGAAAAGTTGATGAACCGGAGTTAACGGGGTAACACGTGGTGAGCAGTTCATAAACAAACGGTCTTTTTGAGGGTGAAGTATTCCTTTAACTTATCACAGAGAAACATCCTCCCCCCACCTCTCTCTCCACCTGCCTCTGTCTCCCCCTGACTCACCTGTATCCTCTGTCAGTTTACCTGTTGAGACACCAATAACTCTCCTGTAATCACCATAAAGCTCTGGAGCGGCTTGGTGTTATTAACACTGCACTTCCACATTTCACTCACTCAAAGTGTTCCTTCCTAAACTACTGACCTCTGGATGTATCAGCCTGTCAGAGCCCCCTGGTGGAAGCATCTGAAATACATTTGATTAATTGTCCTTGCATAATTCCAGGTCTGAAACCTTTATCTTTTGCTATTTTCACCTTTTTAAAGTTATTACTTTTATTTCACTTTCTGCAAATAAATTCTCTTATCAATAATATTTCTATTTGGAGTTTGTGAAACATTCTGTCAGTCCTCAAAACTAATATAAACTCCAGCAGTGTCTGTTACCCTCTATTCCAAAACCTTTCAAGCCCCCCCCCCCTCTAATAAACAACAAATGGTGATTGTAGTGTCTCTAACATCAACAGGTAACTTGATCAATGCCCCCCCCCACCCAACATTCCTCCTCCCTGTGGGACATTTCTCCCCATCTTTCTGTCTTTCTCACCCTTTTTTCCCCGGCTTCAGGACGACATGCACCGAGTGATCGACCAGCAGCTGATGGACAAGTATCAGGACGAGTGGCGCCCGGCACCCCCCTCGGTGTCGGGGCCCTCGAGGGCCTCCGAGGCCCCGACGTCCAGACGAGCCCATCGCTTCTCCGACAGGGACAGGAGACTTTTCTCTTTTTTCAAAAAGAGCTGAATGGGGGAGGACAAAAAGACGGGGAGAGGGAGACGCAGGAAGTGACATCACAGGGGTAACAACACAGCCAAAGACGGGCAGTGGCACACTGAGGTTTATTAGGGGAGGGAGAGGGGGTCATTTTGCACTTTATCTGTCCCATTACCATAGAGAGGTGCAGGTTTGTAGTCCGACCCTGAAGGCAGCATCTCCCTGGGTCCCTCGTTAAGAAGCCAATGAGATTTCCTCCATGTGGTTTTGGATTAATGCTAACGCTAGGCTATCACATGACTTCACGTCCCCACCGCTAAGCTAAAGGCGGCTAATGTTGGGCTATAAAGGAACTACAGCACGGTCACATGACTTCACGTCACCACCGCTAAGCTAAAGGAGGCTAATGTTGGGTGTGAGGAAAACCTCTTCCTCTCGTGGTAACCACAGACCATATTTCAGGCTTTCAACCAAAATCACATTCATAAAACCATTGACTCTCAGAGGAGGGACCAGGGAGTGTTAAGTTGCTGACTCATTCCCGGGTTTGAGGATTCATTCCTGCACTGAGAAAGGAAGGACAGCACTTCCCCAGAGGGTCGGCTGCAGCCCCTCGTTTAGAAAGGTTTACCTCCAGAGAGAAGGTTTCCTCTTAGTGCCTCGAACATCTCTACTGCCAACTCTGCAGAGGGGACAGGAAGTACCAAGGTTTCTGTCTGGGGGGGAGGGGGGGGGGGGTTCTCTCAGGTTTATTCACATGCTCAGGAGAAGTGCACGACATGAGGCCACAGCTGGACGTATCAGGACCTTAGAGGGACTAAAATGTACATAGATTAGTGAATCTGTTTGATAAAAGTCACGTCACATGTTTCCAGCCTCTCACATACAGAGATCAGCTGCTGTTCTCTGCTTTACGTCATAGAAAAGTGACTATCTTCAGATTTTGGACTGAAAAATAAGATACTTAAAGACCTTGGAGTTTGAGAAATGTACATTTTTCACTATTTTAAAATAAGGTGTAGTAATCCACGTTGGGAAGTTCAGGACTCCAAAATGTTTAGACCAACATAATTGAATAAAGTCTGCAGGTTCAATCGATAGCTAACACAGACTTCAGATGCCTCACGTCCAATCAGACAGACAAAGACCATCTGAAATGCATGTATAAATTGCAGGTTGCAGACCCTTCATAGAAATGTTGAATATTTTTATAAAAAATCACTTTAAAGGGAAGTGTACAGATAATTATTCCCCAGTTTACCTCAGCTCTACGGAGCACGTTGTGTCACCCGTTTCTGTGTCTTTATCTTTAATGCTTTTCCTCCGATACCCTAATTGTAATCTCCCTGCTCAGCACCTGACTGCAGACGAACAAAATGACTCAAAGTACTCCTGTTGGTCCTTAAAGCAGAATGAAGCTTAAGCAGAGCAACAGGATCCTTAATTTGAGTTTAAAAGCAGCACTTTTTACTGGTTTCTGTGCTTTCTCTAACCCTAACGCCTCGCTCGTCTCCAGCATGTGAACAAACCTCTGAGCGACTGAAGGCAGAGACATCGTGTTCAGGTGGGATCATCGACTCTCCACGTTTAAGATGTTTATTTTTCAAAGTCAAAGACTCTGTATTGTCCTCACGATGTCAATCATCTTCCTAGTTGACCAAATTTTCAAAAAATGTTTACATCGGCATGAGAAGGAGGAAGATCTGATCCAGATCGAATGCACCGCGCTGTACTCCGATCATTAGTAGCAGGGACGTGCACACAGCAACAATCCCAGAGCGGCTCCTCTGACGGGGCTGCTCCTCTGACTGAGCGGCTCCTCTGACTGAGCTGCTCCTCTGACGGGGCTGCTCCTCTGACTGAGCTGCTCCTCTGACTGAGCTGCTCCTCTGACAGGGCTGCTCCTCTGACTGGGCTGCTCCTCTGACTGAGCTGCACCTCTGACTGAGCTGCTCCTCTGACTGAGCTGCTCCTCTGACGGGGCTGCTCCTCTGACTGGGCTGCTCCTCTGACGGGGCTGCTCCTCTGACTGAGCTGCTCCTCTGACGGGGCTGCTCCTCTGACGGGGCTGCTCCTCTGACTGAGCTGCTCCTCTGACTGAGCTGCTCCTCTGACGGGGCTGCTCCTCTGACTGAGCTGCTCCTCTGACTGGGCTGCTCCTCTGACTGAGCTGCTCCTCTGACTGAGCTGCTCCTCTGACTGAGCTGCTCCTCTGACTGAGCTGCTCCTCTGACTGAGCTGCTCCTCTGACTGGGCTGCTCCTCTGACTGAGCTGCTCCTCTGAGGAAGGAAATTAATCCCTGGTTTATTTTTGCTGAATGAGTATGAACTAAAACGTTCATTTTCAAAGCTCAAACTGTGAGGGTTTTAAAGCTTCTCTAACGTTTTGAGCACCAGGCCCTTCCTCAGACTACAAACAAATACAAAGAGTCGTGACCTTAAATACCCATAATGCACCATTGTGGCGTAGTCAATCAGATATGAGGCATACGTTTGCATATAAGAGGAGCGCATAAATACTCAAACCAGACCAAATCAATTCCCTTCCTCAGGAAAACAAAGCTTTTGCTGGTTTTCCTGGCGGCTCCTGAGAGGACATTTATAAATCGGGGTTATTCTTTTTCGTTGGTGTTGAGTTTAAACAAAAACTGACATTTCCAACGTCAAAAAGTGAGGATTTTAAAACTTCTCTGTAATGGGTTGAACACCAGGCTCTTCCTCAGACTGCTGATGAATAGAAAGGACCCATGATGCATTTACTAAAAACACATGCACACAGAATATGGTATTGAAGGAGTTTGCATAAATAAGTAGCTCATAAATTCTCAAATCAGACCAAATCACTTTATTCTGAAAAACCCCTTTCTGAGTTTCCTGGGGCGACCAGGAATTGGTAGCATCCACATTTGGGTAAAAACTGAAACATATACATTTATTTTCATTTAAATTCTAAAGATGACCAAGCCTGTCTAAACTAAGGCCAGCAAATAATAGATGGATGTTCTTCTGTGTCAGACAGTTTGCATTTTCCAGATGGACTAATGCAGAACAAAGGTGCATTTTTCTAATTGAACTGCTTCAATTTAAACACAGGATTACTGTTAACTAAGAGTATGCATGTTTTTCTTCATCAAAAACTCAACCACTTTACAGTTTGAAGCAGACCTGTGGGTAGTTTGCTCTCCATATTTTACAGTGACATGCTCCTGGTCAACAACCATCTCTTTAAGGTCCTTTATCTTTAAAAATTCAAAGCAGTTTATATCTTTTTTATGGATTTTTAGTTATTAATTTGACCTTATTTCACAGGTACATACTCCTGGGTAACCGCTCATTTGACGGTTGCATTTATTCCGCCCGAAAAACGTCTCTGCAAAGCCTTAGAAACTGAAGAGAACCACAGAACGCATCAAGAACGTTTCCCTTTTCTTTAATCTTTCAAATCGAAGCAATTGAAACATGTTAAGTTCATTAAATGACACATGTGCACGTCCCTGATTAAGCCTGGACTTCCTCTGCAGCTCTGCGTCTGTTTTGGTTCAACTCTGACAGGAACGGTCTACCTCCATTCTCATCGCTCCAACTCTTCACGTGCACTTTGAGTTCTGCCGGGCTTCCGTGTTAGGCGACATATCTGTGAGTCCATCAGTGACATCTGTGTGTGGGTGTGTGTGTGTGTCTGTGTGTGTGTGTGATGAATTGCAGCTGTGCAAACCTATGCAGATGTCTCCTCGTCTCAGCTGGTTGTTGGGAACCCAAAGAATGATTTTTATAATAAAAACGTTGAATAGGTTTGGACGAAATGTTATATTTATAATAAAGTCGCTTACCTTTTGGATGCAGATCTTTTTTAGAGAGGAATATACCTGTGTTGTTATTTCTAGGCTGTTTTTTTATGATCACTCTTCCTTTTGTCTGTCTGGTGCGGCACAGAGTCGAGCTGCTTTCATATCCACGAGTTATTGCACCAATATCAGGCTGTAAATACAGAACCAGAAAAACCTAATTATAAATCCAATTCAGCCACAAAAAAGCACTTATCAGTTTCACCCTTTATAAACAGCTTCTAAATTATAATTCTGTATTCATTGGATGAGAACACCGTTAGCACGAATGCCGATTCAATTATAATAAATAAAGGGAGATTTTCCAACTCCATCAGAAAGGGAATAAAGGAATTCCCTGAATAATCATGAGTGAACGTTTGTCTGCAGTTACACATAATCATGTTTAATTAGGAACTAATGAATAACACATGATAACAAGTCATCTGTGAAAGAACATATTGATCAGATTAAGATTTATTGCAGAGAAGGAATTTACCTTAGTGTTTGAATACAACAATCATCTTAAAAAGCCTTAAAACTAATTAAAGAAGTGCAGAAAGTCACAAATATCATCAGGAATTACTGTCAAAACAAGCCATTACAATAACCATGTGCAAAACAGCTTTGAGAGAGATACAGTTTGCAGTCAGAGAACCAATTAACTGAGGTAATTAGGGGTTTATACAAAACGTTAGACCAAAACAAGTGGATTATCTTGAGTAACCGGGTCAGGACTGTTGGAAAGAGACATTCGTGTTTGTTTTGACTGATCTCCCCTAGACCTGAAGGAGAAAACCCATTTCAGCTGCTTGAATCCGCGATGTCCTTCTTTAGGTCATGACCCCCCCCCACCCCTAGTGACGGTAAATGAGGGTAGGAAGGAAGACATACAGAGACTCAAACATCGAGAAGTACCTCAGAGATTCTGCAGCAAAAACCCTCAGAGACGTCCATGCATTGATTCATGTTTGAACTGAAAGCTGTGTATACAGGGTGCTTCCACTGCTTCTGTCTGATCTGAAGCACGTTCTACTCCCACCAGTTCCCGTTTTTAGTTTTCCTTTATTTAGTTTTTTGTCGTGAACATCTGGATCACACAGCCCCCTCCCTGCCGCCACCAGACTCTGACCGTCTCGTTTTATTACTGTGTGTTTCTGTTTGTATTCCTGCAGACACTGTAGACTTTGATGATCACTTTTTTTAAAAGCATTTTTAAACCGCTGTGTGTTTGTGTGAACATCCTGATGCTGACAGAGCTGTTTCTGTTGTTGTTTACTTAGTGCTTCTGTTGGGCTCGTTGTGTGAGAGCTTCCATTCACCGACGAACAGCACTGTTTCTGTTACTCAATGCTTCAAACTATTCTAGGTATTTATCATGCAATTTTCTGAGCATTTTGGGATTTTTTGTACAAATAAATACTTTACAATCTTTTCGTCTCGCCTTTAATTACAGATGTTTTTCTCCTGTGGTAAAAAAGCGGCAGAGGCTTCTGACTTTCTGCAGGAAGAGAAATATCATCTAAATATAATAAAAGACAGAAGATATATTTGCAAAAGTACTTAGACACTCCCTCCAATACTCAGAGGTGGAAGAAGTACTCAGGTCTGGTATTTGAGTAAAAGTAGAAGTACTCAGATCTTGTACTTGAGTAAAGTAGAAGTACTCAGGTCTTGTACTTGAGTAAAAGTAGAAGTACTCAGATCTTGTACTTGAGTAAAGTAGAAGTACTCAGATCTTGTACTTGAGTAAAGTAGAAGTACTCAGGTCTTGTACTTGAGTAAAGTAGAAGTACTCAGGTCTTGTACTTGAGTAAAAGTAGAAGTACTCAGATCTTGTACTTGAGTAAAGTAGAAGTACTCAGGTCTGGTACTTGAGTAAAGTAGAAGTACTCAGATCTTGTTCTTGAGTAAAAGTAGAAGTACTCAGATCTTGTTCTTGAGTAAAGTAGAAGTACTCAGATCTTGTACTTGAGTAAAGTAGAAGTACTCAGGTCTGGTACTTGAGTAAAAGTAGAAGTACTCAGATCTTGTTCTTGAGTAAAGTAGAAGTACTCAGATCTTGTTCTTGAGTAAAGTAGAAGTACTCAGGTCTTGTACTTGAGTAAAGTAGAAGTACTCAGATCTTGTTCTTGAGTAAAAGTAGAAGTACTCAGATCTTGTACTTGAGTAAAGTAGAAGTACTCAGATCCTGTACTTGAGTAAAGTAGAAGTACTCAGGTCTTGTACTTGAGTAAAGTATAAGTACTCAGATCTTGTACTTGAGTAAAGTAGAAGTACTCAGATCCTGTACTTGAGTAAAGTAGAAGTACTCAGGTCTTGTTCTTGAGTAAAGTAGAAGTACTCAGATCTTGTTCTTGAGTAAAGTAGAAGTACTCAGGTCTTGTACTTGAGTAAAGTAGAAGTACTCAGATCCTGTACTTGAGTAAAGTAGAAGTACTCAGATCTTGTACTTGAGTAAAGTAGAAGTACTCAGATCTTGTTCTTGAGTAAAAGTAGAAGTACTCAGATCTTGTACTTGAGTAAAGTAGAAGTACTCAGATCTTGTACTTGAGTAAAGTAGAAGTACTCAGATCCTGTACTTGAGTAAAGTAGAAGTACTCAGGTCTTGTTCTTGAGTAAAGTAGAAGTACTCAGGTCTTGTACTTGAGTAAAGTAGAAGTACTCAGATCTTGTACTTGAGTAAAAGTAGAAGTACTCAGATCTTGTTCTTGAGTAAAGTAGAAGTACTCAGATCTTGTACTTGAGTAAAGTAGAAGTACTCAGGTCTGGTACTTGAGTAAAAGTAGAAGTACTCAGATCTTGTTCTTGAGTAAAGTAGAAGTACTCAGATCTTGTTCTTGAGTAAAGTAGAAGTACTCAGGTCTTGTACTTGAGTAAAGTAGAAGTACTCAGATCTTGTTCTTGAGTAAAAGTAGAAGTACTCAGATCTTGTACTTGAGTAAAGTAGAAGTACTCAGATCTTGTACTTGAGTAAAGTAGAAGTACTCAGATCTTGTTCTTGAGTAAAGTAGAAGTACTCAGGTCTTGTACTTGAGTAAAGTAGAAGTACTCAGATCTTGTTCTTGAGTAAAAGTAGAAGTACTCAGATCTTGTACTTGAGTAAAGTAGAAGTACTCAGATCCTGTACTTGAGTAAAGTAGAAGTACTCAGGTCTTGTACTTGAGTAAAGTATAAGTACTCAGATCTTGTACTTGAGTAAAGTAGAAGTACTCAGATCCTGTACTTGAGTAAAGTAGAAGTACTCAGGTCTTGTTCTTGAGTAAAGTAGAAGTACTCAGATCTTGTTCTTGAGTAAAGTAGAAGTACTCAGGTCTTGTACTTGAGTAAAGTAGAAGTACTCAGATCCTGTACTTGAGTAAAGTAGAAGTACTCAGATCTTGTACTTGAGTAAAGTAGAAGTACTCAGATCTTGTTCTTGAGTAAAAGTAGAAGTACTCAGATCTTGTACTTGAGTAAAGTAGAAGTACTCAGATCTTGTACTTGAGTAAAGTAGAAGTACTCAGATCCTGTACTTGAGTAAAGTAGAAGTACTCAGGTCTTGTTCTTGAGTAAAGTAGAAGTACTCAGGTCTTGTACTTGAGTAAAGTAGAAGTACTCAGATCTTGTACTTGAGTAAAGTAAAAGTACTCAGATCTTGTACTTGAGTAAAGTAGAAGTACTCAGGTCTTAAATAAATGGAGTGGATGTAAAACACACAGGACTAAAGACAGACAGCAAGGACACGCTTCACACTTCCTCCCGTACACTTTTATTCACAGAAAAGCAAAAATAAAAAGACACAGGTTTAAAATGAAGTTAAGAGCGAGCCTCAAATCACTGACACGAGATCAGTCATTATGTGTCAAATATTTATTCCTTTAAAACGTTACTGATTAAATTCGGGAAAAATGAATAGTACATGTCTTTTTCTCCAGTGTACAGCAAACCACAGCCGACGGTGTTTCCTCCTGTGTGTATGTTCTATACGGAATATAAACACACAGATATATTTATATATACATACACGTACTGAGTAGAAATCATAAAGAGTGGGGTTTGATTTCCTTCCTCCGCAGAGGAGGGAAGGAGCTCAGCCGGCAGCGCTCTGCGTTTCTTATTCTCCCAATTTAAGATAGAAGGATGCTTCAGCCTCTGATGAACTCATGAGGCGAACGGAAGAGGAAGAGGAGTAGCGCCACAGGTGAACTCATTCAGGGATCCAACCAGAAGTTCAAAGAACAACACTGAGAATAAAGTAAGAATTTCAGAAAAAATATCTGATTATTTCTTTGTCAAAACTCTGACTTTAATCTCAGAATTCCTCTAAGAAATCTAATTTGTTTCAGCATTCCCAAATGTTCTCAGAGATCCGACTGTGTCTCCTCTCTTCTGGCTGTAATCTCAGAGTTCCAATTTTTTCCCTCAGAATTTTGACTTTTTCCTCACTGAACTCCAAAAGACCTTCCCCTTTTGGTCAGACCTAAAATAACAGCCGTGGCTCTAACCCTCTTCTGCGGCACTTCACCGGGATTTGCTTTCCATGAAACAGGAATACTTCACCCACAAAAAATAATCGTTCGTGTTTCAGTTTCTCTTGAATTATTTCAGAGAGCTTCGTCCTGCGCTGCTCGAGGCGCCCTCTGAAGAAGCTCTGTATTTAAAAAGGGAACACGGGTTCAGTGTTTCAAATTCAGAAGACATTTTGGGAGGTTAAGTTTTCCTTACACAGTCCCACTGTCTGCCTCACTCTCACCCTGGAAGCTGTGATAAAAACACTGTCCGGTAACACGTGGGGGGGGTGGGGGGGGGGGGCGTTGTGATGGAGAAAATCTGCTGGGAATATTCTGCAAGCTGAGGGGAGATACAGTAAACCCTGACAGTGACCCCCCCCCCCCCCCAACCAACAGAGAGTTGAAGCCCAGCGAGAGGAGCGCCCACTCTGAGGGAGCGAATGCAGGACAGTGAGAGGGGCTGATATGTGAGGGGGGGGGGGGTGCAGAAATACAGAAGGGTGAGACAGGGGATAACTTCAGACCCCCGTCCTCATGGCACAGTTCAGAGGCGCCTCTGAGCTCCTGATATTTACTTTCTACAATATTGGCAGTACTGTTTGTTTCCTTAAAAACAGACGGGTTTAAAAGCGATGAGAGACTGCAGTGAACGTTGCTTCAGTCGTCCAGGAGGAGGTTCAACTGCCCTTAAAAATAACATAAAAATCGATGGTCGGCTCAGCGCTATGGGGCGGGGCGGGGGGGCTTGGCAAAAGACGGACAAAAACAACAACAAAAAAAGACCAGTTCTGTCCGCCGGATTAGCCGCTAAGAAGATGTTCCCTCTCCGAAACAGAAATCCACGATGTGTTGGCGTGAGCGGTGTGTGAAATGTTGAGAAAAATAACCTCCAGACATCCCCCCCCCCCCCCCCTCAAAAATAAGAAGTAAATCCAGAGAAACGGTGACCTCCTTCTCCACTCTGAATGTCCTGTGTGCAGAGAAGGAGCTGTGTGTGTGTGTGTGTGTGTGTGTGTGTGTGTGTGTGTGTGTGTGTGTTATGGCGGTCGGCTCGCAGATCCTTAAACAGAGGAGGTCAACGGTGCCCGTCTTCTGAAGTCCAAATAAAACTTGATTTGACGTCTAATAAAATCTGTACACTCCTCCCTCTCTCTCTCTCTCTCTCATGATTAACTCGTCCAAAGGGGACTTTCTTTTTTATCTCCATTTATTTATTTATCTTTCACCGTATATTTATTAAATCTGTTTTTAATTTAGATGCTCTGAGTCTCTGGTGTTGGTGCGTGTGGAGAGGAGACGCCCTCTTCTCGGCGGCGGCGCGCTGGCGCTTTGCTAGCAGCACTTTTTCTTTCGTTTACTGTTCCGGGTGAGTTTGACCACGTCGTTCTGTTGCTGCTGCTGCTGCTTGGCGAGAACCTCCTTCTTGGCTCTGAGCACGAGCTCCGTGATGCAGTTGAACATCTGCGGGGGGGGGGGGGGGGGGGGGGAGAGAGAGAGACAGAGGTGAGAAAAGCAGGAAGTCGGTCACACACAGACTGAAGGATATAAACCACACATCAACATCTGTACCGTCATAACCTTTTCTACCCTGTGGGAGGCATCTCTTCAAACCTGGTCTGCTCTGATTGGTTAGCTGGCCAGATGTCCCGCCCCCTTAGCCTATCACGTACAATGTGTTGGAGCGTGAGTGTTCTGACAGTGATGTCACTTTGTAACTGAAGTAAACAAAAGGAGTGAAACAACACTCCTTACTGTATAGAATAGACCTTGAACGCACCATAACTCAAGTCCATAGCACCTCTGTTACTGGATGCTAACAGCTAATGCTAACTGTAGCGCTCCCTCTGCTGATCTCAACACAGACTTGTGTTGTTAATGTAGAATTTCTGAGAGAAATAAGTGTGTGTAGGAGGAGTTTAGTGCGTCCTGCATCGATACTTGAGCTCGTCATCGACTCGGTACTGAAGAATGGGTTTTCATGACATCACAACGTGCACAATGAGTCTCTGCACAACTGATCAGCAGGTATGTCACACTTGCTGTCTTCCGTCAGCTGCTCTGCATACCAGGCATAACACACACACACACACGCACACGCACAAGCACACACGCACACACACGTCAGTCAGCTGGGACAAAGAGCTACCTCTTCCACGTTGATGTTCTCTTTCGCGCTCGTCTCGAACAGGTTGATGCCCATCTGCTCGGCAAACTTCTGTGCGTCTGTCGTCTCCACCACTTTCGAGTTGGGGTCGTCGTTTTTGTTTCCCACTGCAGACAGAGAAGGGTTCAGAGGTCAGGCAACAGGACTGTGGTTACGGTTAATAAACGATGCACCTGTAGCCTGCCACTAGCTGCAGGGAGTGGTTATCAGGTGGTCTGCTATGAAGGATATGACTTTAGAAATACAGGGATTGACTACGACCATACGGACGCTTTATTCTAGGATTCTGTGATCAACTGCTTTTGTCTCTGCACATATATTTGGGATCCGCTGTATTTTAAGGAAATAACACTTTTACTCGTGACTATTTCTCATTTATCAGGTATTTTGTTGGTGTGTAAACAAAGCTCACCTATTCCTCCTCAACATGTCGAGAGTTTTCAGGAGTTTCTGTGACATTTTGAGTGAGTCTGAGGCGGGTCTAGCCAAGTGTGTGTGTTACCTGTGTGTGCATGGAGGATAGGCTCTCGCTTGGTAGCCAAAACAAACTCAGCTGAGTCATGGTCACCGCCTAACACTGACAGGTTGGAGCTGTGTTTTTTCTCTCACCTAATATTCGGCACACGTCGTCACAGTTCTGGTTGATTTCGTGTAGCCATCGTTTGACGTTGACGAAGGACTCTGCACTCGTGACGTCGTAAACCACTATGACCCCGTGCGTCCCTCTGTAGTATCTGAACGGGGACAGAGACACAGTCAGACATTTAGTCTCTTAGTTTGTTTCGAAATATAACATATCCATTTTGTGCAAGCTGCAACATGTGCATCGATAGAGCTGTGCCCCCAAAATCAGAACGGGAGAATCCCCTGTCTAACGGCACTCACAAAACACCCCTTTGTCTCACTGTGTGTGTGTGTGTGTGTGTGTGTGTGTGTGTGTTTAGTGGACATGACACATAAGAACCATAAACATCCACACACATGTTCACATTCAGCAGCAGAGTGGGGCCCAGTCTGCAGCCACCCTATCTGCACACAGGTAGTAAAAGGACAATAAACGGCACTCCTGCCTCACATATAAATCACAGTGTGACCTGTGGCCTCCGGGGTCAAGGTGCGGACCATGTGACGTGTCATCGCTTTAACATCATTTCCTGTCTGTCTCCTAACAAATAAACGTCAGAAAAAGGTGGAAAATGTTTCCAAAAGCCCAGCACGACATCCAAAAATGTATTGTTTTGTCCACAACACAAACATATTCAGCCAAACGCAGAGATGGTTACGTGGTTGTTGCCCTGAAACAGCCAATACTAATAATGAGAGAAACACGCATCTCAGCAAAGAGAGGAACTCCCTCTGGAGGGGGACACAGGGATGTTAGCCTCAGCAGACCATTTACATGTATTAAGTTTTCAAGTATTTTCTGGGTCTTTACAGGTCTTGACTGGGCCTGAGTCTGCAGCCCGATGCACGGATCAGGTCCACGCTGTGTTTCATCTCCACTGGCATGTTATTCAGGATCTAATGAGGCGCCACGGCTCTCTGCTCCTCTCAGAACTATCAGAATAAATAGGCCGCTGCTGGAGGAGAGAGTCCTGCAGAACGACCGGCAGCCCAACTAGGACGCTGGTGCTCCTGCGGGGCTGCGGAGGACTCTGACGTCATATCAACTATCAGCGCTGAGTGAGTTAGAGGCAGTTTAATACCCTCTGATTAAGCGGATCCTCGTCAAAGAGCAGTGGGCTGACGAGGGGTTATGTAAGACTTCTGCGTGGTCTGATGCAGAGGGTTGTAAAGCTTCGTCCGTTAGCACCATCCCTTCTTCATGATAATACAGTTTAATTAACAGCATTTAACTGCCTTTCATTCATATATGGTTTCATAGAATTGGAATACAGGACTGGCTTTTAGATCATGCATTTACAGAGGCATGGAGCTCACATTGAATGTCAACACATCACAGATTTAGCGGGAGATTTGCCTTAAAGTTGGACATTTTTTGGCCTGAAACTACTCTCATATACACCAGTGAGACCCCAGATTATCTCCCGTCAGCAGGGGGACACACTTACAGCAGGAGAGGGTAACAGCACCCACCCTCATCAGGGGCCATTCAAACTAGCTGCACCTTTACCAGCTTTGAGAACACTTCAATGATCAATCATTATAAAACATATCAGAGATATTGTTAGTATGGTCTCCCAGGGGCAGGGTGGTTGTAACCTGAGCTGTTTGAGCTCCTTTTTGTTAATGCCACAGGTTACGGTGTTTCCCCATTAAACACAGAGGTGTAGAGTTGCTAGATAGATTTTTGATGTACTTTACTTGAGTACTTCCATTGCATCCTACTCTATACTTCTACTTTTAAAAAAAGTACTATTACTCGAGTAAAGCACCTGAATACTTCCTCCAACACCGGCTATCATGCAGGAAATATCACTCAGGATCTTTGGGGACTTCCACTCAGTCTCTCACATCATCTCTACTGTCTGCAAACTGCTTCCTCAAATCACATCTCATAACCGCAACAAGGCATTTTGTAGTTTCAGATTCAGCTGCTGAAACTGAAATATGGAGCTTAACATTTAAGAGGCTGGATGTGTGCGTGCATGTGTGCGTGCGTGCGTGTGTGTGTGTGTACTCACGTGGAGGTGATGGTGCGGAAGCGCTCCTGCCCTGCTGTGTCCCAGATCTGTAGCTTCACCTTCTCCCCGTTGATCTCCACCGTCCGGATCTTAAAGTCCACACCAATCGTGGTGATATAGCTACCTGTAAGCACACACACACACACACACACACACACACACACACACACACACACACACACACACACACACACACACACACACACACACACACACACACACACACACACACACACACACACACACACACACACACACACACACACACACACACACACACACACGTTTAAGAGGCGGAAGGAGAGAGAGGGAAGTGTTGAGAATATACGACAGAGGAGGAGGAGGAAGATCTACACACCTGAAAATGTGTTGTCTGCAAACCGCAGGAGGAGACTGCTCTTCCCCACCCCTGAGGACACACACACACACACACACACACGGTTAGAGCGAGAGGAAAACAGGTTCACCAAATAAAACACATTTTCTGAGATCAACATGGTTTGTGCTTCAGAAATGTCACGCTGCAGTTTGCATTTTATATTCTGGTTACCAGAGTGACAGTAACAGCGGCCCTCATCCTAGAAGTGTTCAAGCACACACTTAAGTAAGGCTGCACCCTACGTGATCATTTAAAGCATTTTCATGACGCTAGAGCTGCAAGGAAAGGTCGGTTATCATTAAAAGGGCTCTTTAGGCCGCGTATAGCTCAGTGGGAAGAGCAGACGGCCATATACTGGGGTTTGATCCCCATGCGGTGGACGCAGGTTTGAATCCGGAGTCCCTTTGCCGCGCGTCTTCCCCTCTGTCTCCCCGTTTCTGAAATGCACTATAGTAAAAGCACTGGTTGCCCAACAATTCTAAAAAAGCGCTCTTTAAAATGCAGCGTTCAGCCTCTCAAATGAGGAGAGGTCTTCTTTCTCTGATTCAAATCATATTGAAGTGAGTTTGCTGTTTTTTAGACTGACAAAACGAGAGGTTTAAAGACATCAGGAAAACAGGATGGACATTTTATAGACCAAATGATTAATGTAGATATCTAATAACAGTCTACACATTATTAGATGATGAACATAATGAAGATTTGCTGCTCTAGTTTGAAGCTACAGATGTGTCATCAGTGTATTAGCAGTGAAGGTGTCAAAGCCACAGACAGAAAGACAACAAATAGAACAGATACCTGGGTTTCTAAATGTATCATGCATAATAATACAAAGGAAGAAACAAGAGGAGGATCAGTGGCGTCTTCGTCAGCTGGATCTGCCTGCAGCTCTGCCTGCCTATTGTCATCTCCTGTCTGATTGGCCCCCCAATAAGAGCTCTCAGGTTCCCGTGGACTAACTAACAATCACCGAAGCTTCGAAGCAGAAAAGAGACCTCCATCTTTCTGAACTTTTGAAGCTTCAAAACTCAATCCTGCCGTCTGCGAGACAACAAAAGGAGCACTTCTCAGGGCTCAACAACACGTAAAACAAAATGCACCGTCAGGCGAGTAAATCCAACAACTCTTCGGCCTCTGGAGCTGACGCTAGATATGATGCATCATCTTCCTTCTCATCTGTCGAGAGTTTTTGCTGTTCCTACGGTAAATATCTTATCTCTGTGCTTGTGCAAATGGCAATAAAGCTGAATCTAATCTAATCTGGCTCCTGCTGATGAATAAAACTATTAATAAAAGGGCAAATTGATTCTGGGTATGTTGACTTCTGACTGCAAAAAGCATGCTCTTCTTTAGAAAAGCCATTCGTTAGAGTACCAGTGATAATACCGTTCATTTCAGTAAAACTTTAAGAGCCTGGAGGAACATTTTACGTTACATAACATGTGTCAGACCGCCCTCCACGAACAGATATATCATGGGCATGTGCTACCTTGGCGGGCCGGGGGTTAAACCAGTCCGGGGAAGGGAGATAAAACTCGGCCTTGGTGCAGATTGGAGGTCCAGAGTGTGTCTGATTCTCACATGCAGCAGCAGAGGTCAGAGCATCTTCCCTAAATCATCTCTACACACACACACACACACAATGTATTCTGCAGCTGAGGGCACACTGGAGCCTGTGTGTGAGCCGCAGTAAAGAGTTTCTGTGCTGAGAGGGGTGGTGCCAGGATCGGGGTTATCAATGAATGCAAAGATCATTGACTACAAACAAAAGTCCTGCAGGCGGGGGGGTGGAGCCCCGCTAACAAGGCATGTGCTCACTTTAATAGGGAAATACAGTAACCTGTGGCATTAACATAAAGGAGCTAAAACAGGTCAGGTTACAACCACCCTATGGTTTATAATCACTGATCATTAAAGTGTTCTCAGAGCTGGTAAAGGTGCAGCTAGTTCTAATGGCTTTGTATACTGCAGGGTAGCTGCTGGATTTACTGCAGGTGAACTACAGTCTGATTTAAGGGAGATTATATTTACCTTCATTAATCCACATCTGTAAAGTAATACTAGCTTCTCAGTCCATCTATCTAAAGTCCCAGTAACCCTGCACACAGCGAACCTCTGACAGCAGAGAACTCCCTGAGCCACAGCCTCTTTAGTGTCTCCTTTTCTATAGCCCAGGAGAATCTGCACAACAGATACTCTGCACAATCCTAAAGTCTGCACTATAAAGTCCAATGCCAATATGTGTCCGCAGTATATTTCTACATCAAACATATTCAGTATTTTATTTATATTGTGTATTATTTAGATTGTCTGTCTGTCTGTCTGTCTGTCTGTCTGTCTGTCTGTCTGTCTGTCTGTCTGTCTGTCTGTCTGTCTGTTAGATAGTGTAATGATGGTGATAGATGTTGTTAAAGATGTTTGCCCCTTTTCACCTCCTTTCTCATATTCTGAGAACCTAACACAACCTGATTTATGGAGCATTATTTTAGTTAATTATGGTGAAGAAAGGGACTTGTTTCCTTTGGCTTTTGACAGTATTTTCTGATTAATGGAGTGATAAAAACTCATAGGAGGGCCAGACTCAGTACAAACCTTTCAATAATAAATTACCAAACTGAAAACAGATATAGAGTATGTATCTATTTAAAAGATGTTCAATCATGTAAAATATATCTGAATTAAAAAGAAAGTTGTAAAGGAGAAAGTAAAAATGTGTCCGAATTGAAATTTAAGCTGTATAAAAAAATACAACATACTACAAAATATGCACAAAAAATTGAAATCAAAATTAATAAAAGGGAATTATAATTAAAGAAATCCTATAAAATAAGTTTGATACATCTGCATAAAAAAGAAAGCTGTTTAGAGGAAAATAAAAATAAAAATATATCATTAAGTACAATATATTGTAATTAAAATTAATGTTGAATAGAAGAAATGTAGTCCATCTATCAATATCTATATATCTAACGTTAGCCACAATCCTGTTAGTGTACAAACATTGTAATGGCTATTTATTTATTTTTAAATCACCATTTTTCTCTGATTCTGAGCCAGAAATGTCAAACTACACTAAACTTACCATCACATAATCACCTGATTTATTGAACATGATTAGGGATTTTGTCCTATGGCTTCTGACAGTAGTGATAAAACCTCATTAGAGCAAATACTCCCCTCTTTAAAACCCTCTCACTCTAATAAATGAATAAACTGAAACAAGTTGTATGATATCTATCCTTCTAACGTAAGCTAACAGTTAGCCACAATCCTGGAAGTGTAATGTTAGCATCACTTCACCTAGCCAACACAGCTAACAGGGGAAACACACTATAGGTACATTACAGAAGTCCCAGAACAGTGATTCAGGTAACAGAGTGTGTTGTGTTCTTGAGCTAATGTAAAAGCATCAGCCAACATGAAAACATGACCAGAAAATATCTTCCGAGATCAGAGGTCTTTATATCCGGCCTGAGACACAACCTCCGCCCTGTACCACAGAAACATGACGAATGTGTACAAATCCACAATCATTTCAAGGCACGAAAACACACATTTAACTGTTAACACCTCATCAAAGAACAACCCGGGCCTCCAGCTGCGTTTCTGCCTATCCCCTTGGAGAAAAAAAAACAAGTCAAGGCCTACTTCCCGTCCCTCATCCCCGGTGTTTCCTTACCGCTGTCCCCAATGATGAGCAGCTTGAAGAGGTAATCGTAGTCCCTGGCCATGCCGGTAGCTGGTGGCTCCTCAACACCCGCCTTGTGTGCTCGGTTTTCTGTCCGAAATCACCCAGATCCCCCCCGATATGAAAGAAAACAAACCAGCACTACCGATACTACAGATGGTTAGCATCCAACCCCCCGAGCCGCCGGTGTTTCTCTCGGGGTTTCGCGGAGTCAGCAGTCCTCACCCTCCGCTGCGAACAGCCGGAAACTCCGCTTCCTTCTGCTGCTGCACCCACCGAGAGCCGGGGACACTGCGCATGCTCTCCGGACGCAGCAGCACCACCCCATCGCTCTGAAGACTGTGTTTTACCGGTGGGTCCAAAACATCTGCAAACTGGGTCCAACGTCGCTCCATATCTCTCTAGTTTAGTGGTTATACAGGAATGGAGAGGACTTCTACTGAAAAGTATTTATAGCCAGACGAGATTTAGAAAACAGTTTTAATGCTGAGATAAAAGAAGGAAATATTGAGAAGGAAGGTCGTAGATAAATTAGCTTTGAGAATAAATTCACAATAATCAAATGTACAGGATAATAAAAAAAAGACAAATCTAAATGTTAATATTTTGGATATTCGAAAATAAGATGTAAAAGTGAAAATGTTGAGAATAAAATCAACGTTTTGAAAATAAAGTCGAAATATTAAGAGTAATCAGTATTGCTGTACATATTTAGAGAATTTTAGCATTCGATTTTTTTATTGCATTCTCTAGAATAAAGTCAACATCTAATTCTTCAAATGCCAGATGCCGAATGTTAAGAATAATGTAAACAATTAAGTTGAACTGAGAAGACAAGACATTTCGGAGGGTCCAGAATAAACAGGCTCTCCGGAAAACGTATTAAGATTTTAGTTTTTTATACAAAGTGAGAATAAAGCAAAAATCTCATTAAAAAAGCAACATTTACCCTGTACCATTCACCCTCTGTCTGAAACCAGAGACAAGTCTGCTCTGATTGGTGAGCTGGCCGGCTCTGTTGTGATTCATCAACTGCTTGCAGATGTCCCGCCTCTTAGCCTATCATGTACAATGTGTTGGAGCGCTAGCCAATACAAGCGCGAGCGTTACATAGGGATTTCACTACGTTTGGGAAGTAAACAAAGGCATTCATGCTGGGAGGGAGGAGAGGGAGAAACTCCCTCTGAGCAGCACAGGGATTTTAGCCTTTGCAGACCATTTACATGCAGTAAAAGCTATAGAACACACTACAGGAAAGGGACAAAAAGCATAATAGGGCCAGTTTAAGAGGCAAAAATAAGATTTCCAGACACTACAGGGGGCTTATATCTGTAAATCCCCCTGCCTATACGTGATGTGTGTATATATAGTCACTATTTGAATGAACCCAAACTTCAGCAGGTAGCGCAAAGACAAATGAAAGTCCTGTAGAAAACAATACTCCAATATTTCACACACATTATGAAATCAAGATCCTTTTATTTAGTTTTGCCTTTTTGTTTCTTTATAACCGTTTTACTGACATAAGAATGATTGAATGTATTCTTATAAGAGGTTGCATTCCCCCCCCCCAAACCACTCTCACACACAAACTCCAAATAAAAGTTAAAGACTGGGGTTTCCTCACAGCGGCGGCGTCTCAAATCACTGAAATCCTCTGGGTAAAATAAGTAGCAAAACACTGCAACATCAAAACAAAGTTGGCATTGTGTCTTTGTGTAACGCAGGAGACCAACCTGCACTAACAGATAAAATAAGAAGGAAAAGTTAGAAATTGGGTTTAAAGGCCGCTAAAACGATGAGTCAAAAAGAAAATTTGTTTGTTGGGGATTCTGTGGGAAAAACACATCTCAGCCGTGGTCCATGAAAGGCAACATGGGCGTGTTTGGTGTGTGTGTGCGTATATGTGTGTGTGTGTGTGTGTGGGGTTGCACTCGAGAGATAGCTTCATAGCTCAGTCCTGGTCCATCACGTGAGGATGGTGTCGTCGATCTCCTCGATGGAGTCTGGCTGGCTGGCGATCTTCTTCAGTGAGCGGCGGTGACACTCTGCCAGCAGGTCGTTACTCGCAGAGTCCAGGATGGAAGTGACACTCTGAAATACAGACAGAGGACGCGTCAGGAAAAGGGGATGATGTTATGCAAATGATAGCTGAAAGATGATGTGTGAAGCTTTACACTGTACTGCAATTTAACATACTCTAATGTACAGTGATGTACTGTACTCTAATGTACTGTGATGTACTGTACTCTAATGTACTGTACTGTGATGTACTGTACTGTACTGTGATGTACTGTACTCTAATGTACTGTGACGTACTGTGACGTACTGTACTCTAATGTACTGTGATGTACTGTGATGTACTGTTCTGTACTTAACTGTACTGTGATGTACTGTACTGTACTTAACTGTACTGTGATGTACTGTGATGTACTGTACTGTACTGTGACGTACTGTACTCTAATGTACTGTGACGTACTGTGACGTACTGTACTCTAATGTACTGTGATGTACTGTGATGTACTGTTCTGTACTTAACTGTACTGTGATGTACTGTTCTGTACTTAACTGTACTGTGATGTACTGTGATGTACTGTACTGTACTGTGACGTACTGTACTCTAATGTACTGTGATGTACTGTGATGTACTGTACTGTGATGTACTGTGATGTACTGTACTGTGATGTACTGTTCTGTACTTAACTGTACTGTGATGTACTGTACTCTAATGTACTGTACTGTACTGTGTCGTACTGTGTCCTGTCATACTGCACTGGGATGTACTGTACTGTACTGGGATGTACTGTGTCGTACTGTACTGGGATGTACTGTACTGCACTGGGATGTACTGTGTCGTACTGCACTGGGATGTACTGTACTGGGATGTACTGTACTGCACTGTACTGTGTCGTACTGTACTGGGATGTACTGTACTCTGACCTGCATGGTTTCCTCGCCCTGTCGGAGGCGCAGCAGGTTGACGATGGTGTGCTCGCTCTGCGCTCTGACGCTGGTGTTCTTGTCCTTGGTGTTGTCCAGCAGGCTCTTCAGCAGCGGTTTGATGAGGCTGGCCTCCATGGAGGGCGTCGCCTCCTCTTTGAACACCCACCAAAGTACCCGCTCTGACACCAGCCGGATGTCACTGGACTGGTTCTGAAGACACTGCGGGGGAAACATGAAGGACACGTCTCAACACACAACCTACAACATGTCACTGTACATGGGTGCGGCCACGTTTGTTTATTAACAGCTACTAAAAGATGTTCTGATGACTTAAGATTCAGAGGTTCCTACTGGTAGCTAAATGATCTGCAGGCATTTCTTCCTCCTCAAAATAAACCAAACTGACAATAAAAATAAATGAATTAAGCCGTTTCACATCAAAAATGTGTGTTTCCTGGGTGCCGTTTGAAGCATCAGACGGAGCGTACTGCGAGCTAACGGCTAACCTTTGCTCAGATTGTTTCTCTGATAACTTATGATCCAGACATTGAGTTTGTTCTTCCAGGAGCCAGTGATTAAAACCTGTAAAAATCACTGCATAAAAAACTTTCCAATAAAAAGAAATCTATGTTTATTGGATGCTATTCAGCAGACATACGGTAGAATGTAGGGGCTACAAGCTAACCAGCTAGCGTTAACTCTAATAAAGCAGGTAAAAAAGATCCCGACATTAAGGAGCATTTATTCAGGCTGCTCTTTCTATAAATACGGACACTTTTTAAACACTATATCGCTCGCACAGAGTCGATAGCATAGTGACTTATTCTCTTGCTCACTTCCTCTGTAGGACACATACAGAAAGTCATTATTTACCTTGACCAGCTGTGTGATGAAGCGCTGGGAAACACTGCCCCCCCCCTCCGTTCTCAGCTGATGCCTCATCAGGAATCCCATCGCTCGGATCCCACTGGTGGCAATGGGAATCTGGAGGAACAATCACAATGTGAGGAACAGAAATATTGTTTCCTGGCATCACTAACATTTGACGGGGGAAATGTGCATGCAGGCCTGTTACCCGGTTCAGATCAAACCCTGGGTACCTATTTGTTTACTCTACACTTCCTTTTTTTACACTCTTACCGGTATACACCTTTATACACTAAAGCATATTGTTATTGATGTTGAAAAATACTACTTCTTAATAAACTGAAGTCACGATTCTGAGAAAGAAATAAGGAAACTGAGTGCCTCTGTTATTAGCCAGGCGCCACGAGTTTCACTTCAGTTTGTCATTTATCATAACTTCATCCAATAAGAGACGAAATGGTCACAAGTGTATTTATTCTTGATTTACATCCAAACCTGATGGATA